>NC_090731.1:50770009-50780009 GCF_036898095.1 Palaemon carinicauda
TCTAGTAGGCATTGCTGCTTCCTCCAGTGCCTTAGATGACCGCGGAGGTGATACCAGTAGGGGATTCAGCGTTATGAAATTGATCTGTGGTGGATAACGGGGGAGGGTGGGCTGTGGCACCCTAGCAGTACCAGCTGAACTCGGTTGAGTCCCTTGTCAGGGTTGGAGGAATGTAGAGTGGAGAGGTCCACTTTTTGTTTTATTGTTTGATGTCGGTTACCCCCAAAAATGGGGGAAGTGCCTTGGTATATATATATATATATATATACTATATTTATATATATATATATATATATATGTATATATATATATATATATATATATACTATATTCATACAATATATATACTATATATATATATATATATATATACTATATACTATATATATACTATATATATATATATATATATATAAAATGTCGATGTCTCCTAGGAATTATATAAGGGTAAGGGAGATGTGCATGAGTGTTGTAATTCAAGAGGTATTAGTTTGTTGAGAGTAGTTGGAAAAGTGTATGGTAGAGTATTGATTAATAGGATCAAGGATAAAACAGAGAATGCAATCTTGGAAGTACAGGGTGGTTTTAGAAGAGGTAGGGGTTGTATGAATCAGATTTTTACAGTTAGGCAGATATGCGAGAAATATTTAGCAAAAGGTAAGGAGGTGTATGTTGCGTTTATGGATCTGGAGAAAGCATATGATAGAGTTGATAGGGAAGCAATGTGGAATGTGATGAGGTTATATGGAGTTGGTCGAAGGTTGTTGCAAGCAGTGAAAAGTTTCTACAAAGGTAGTAAAGCATGTGTTAGAATAGGAAATTAAGTGAGTGATTGGTTTCCGGTGAGACTGGGGCTGAGACAGGGATGTGTGATATCGCCGTGGTTGTTTAACTTGTTTGTTGATGGAGTGGTGAGAGAAGTTAATACTAAAGTGCTTGGACGATGATTAAAACTGGTAGGTGAGAATGACCATGAATGGGAGGTAATAGATACTGTAATAGAAGCAGACACAAAAGAGAAGCTTGACCGACTAGTGACGGAATTTGGAAGGGTGTGTGAGAGAAGGAAGTTGAGAGTTAATGTGGGTAAGAGTAAGGTTATGAGATGTACGAGAATGGAAGGTGGTGCAAGGTTGAATGTCATGTTGAATGGAGAGTTACTTGAGGAGGTGGATCAGTTTAAGTACTTGGGGTCTGTTGTTGCAGCAAATGGTGGAGTGGAAGCAGATGTACGTCAGAGAGTGAATGAAGGTTGCAAAGTGTTGGGGGGCAGTTGAGGGAGTAGTAAAAAATAGAGGGTTGGGCATGAATGTAAAGAGAGTTCTATATGAGAAAGTGATTGTACCAACTATGATGTATGGATCGGAGTTGTGGGAAATGAAAGTGATGGAGAGACAGAAATTGAATGTGTTTGAGATGAATTGTCTAAGGAGTATGGCTGGTGTATCTCGAGTAGATAGGGTTAGGAACGAAGTGGTGAGGGAGAGAACGGGTGTAAGAAATGAGTTAGCGGCTAGAGTGGATATGAATGTGTTGAGGTGGTTTGGCCATGTTGACAGAATGGAAAATGGTTGTCTGCTAAAGAGGGTGATGAATGCAAGAGTTGATGGGAGAAGTACAAGAGGAAGGCCAAGGCTTGGGTGGATGGATGGTGTGAAGAAAGCTCTGGGTGATAGGAGGATAGATGTGAGAGAGGCAAGAGAGCGTGCTAGAAATATGAATGAATGGCGAGCGATTGTGACGCAGTTCCAGTAGGCCCTGCTTGCTTCCTCCGGTGCCTTAGATGACCGCGGAGATAGCAGCAGTAGGGGATTCAGCATTATGAAGCTTCATCTGTGGTGGATAATGTGGGAGGTTGGGCTGTGGCACCCTAGCAGTACCAGCTGAACTCGGTTGAGTCCCTGGTTAGGCTGAAGGAACGTAGAGAGTAGAGGTCCCCTTTTTGTTTTGTTTCATTGTTGGTGTCGGCTACCCCCAAAAATTGGGGGAAGTGCCTTGGTATATGTATGGATTTATGAAATATATATATACATATATATATATATATATATATATATTTATATTTATATATATATATATATATATATTTATATATATATATATATATATATATATGTATATATATGTATAAACATACTATATTTATATAATATATATATATATATATATATATATTTATATAATATATATACTTATATTTATATAATGTATATATATATATATAAATATAGTCCATATATGTATATTTTATATATATATATATATATATATATATAAATATCTATATATCTATATATTATAAATATATATAAAATATAGTCTATATATATATATATATAATTTATATATATATATATATTACTATAAATATTATATTTATATTTATATATAATTATATATGTATATATATAAGATATATATATATATATATATATATATATATATATAAATATATATTATATATATATATATTATATATATATATATATATATTTTATAATATATATGTATATAAATTTATATATATATATATATACATACATATATATTTATATATATATGTATATATATATATAATATAGTGTATATACAACATTATATATATCATATATATATATGCATATATATATATATATAATATATAGTATGTGTATATATATAGTATATATATATTTATATATATATGTATATATATTTATATATATATATGTATATATATATATGTATGTTATATATATATATGTATATTATATATAATTATATATATATTATATAGGAAGTACGACACGCGGAGAAAAGTATTTATCACCATTCGGCCCCAAAATTTCTATTTTTTCTTTGTTGCCAAACCAAAATGTAGGGATAGAGACTTATTTATAGTCTAAATTATTAAGAGTTTTGTCTACTAGAATATATGAAGAAGTACAACATAAATATCTGACATCGAATGAATACCAAAGTGCACATTTTAAAAAAAATTCTAAAGAGTTTTATTTACCTTCATGTTACATGAAAGTATACTTTTTTATTTGCAATGGCATTTTCATATGTAATCTAATTTTCCGTATTTTTTATGCTAACCATAATGGTTCTCTTTTTTCTCAATTAGTTATACGATCCTAATGATAATATCAGAATTGTTTTTATGAAATTTAGAGTAAACAAATGTAACTTCTTTGCTTGAATGCAGAGTTTTGTTAATACACTCAAGTAAGACTCTGCCTTAATGTTTTGTAACTTGCAAATGGAATTATTTTATCCATTTGCTGATGAAATATCCAAATGATGATTCACAACTGTGGTGCTTTCTCGTTTAAATTATCAAAAGGCGTGGGAAAAGAGAGAGAGAGGAGAGAGAGAGAGAGAGAGAGAGAGAGAGAGGAGAGAGAGAGAGAAGTGTTGGAATTATTGCTGATTTTCTATTCATAACGTTTTGATCTTCTTCTATATGCAATAGAAGTGAGTTATTATTGATTTTGGTTAATGATTTGATGATTACTCTATTCCCTACGGAAGCAATCATTGGAATCATGAAAGTGTATTCATCTCAAATGAATTTTCCAATAACTTCATCAACATGGATAAATATTGTTTAATGTAAAGAACAATACAAACCTCTTTTCGAAGAGCTGGTTCTTACTGAAAATATGATATTAATTAAAAAATAATTTCATTATTATCAAAGCTTTGATTCAACAGAACCATCGCAAAAATCAAACAGATATAATGTATTTTCTCCTAATATACGCAATAATATTTTAGTTTTATAATTCATCAGGATAATGATATATAGTGGAGAACAAATGTATTCCAGCACACTAATCAAAGTTCCAGGATCATTTAGAAACACGAGAAATTATTCATTTCAAATAGCAATGTTTTTCTTAATTTCATAGTTTCTTTACATGATACTTCGAATAATCTATGGCTGGGGTAATTATGTACCAATAAATAAGCAATGCCTTGAACTATTCATATTGGGTTTCACAGCAAATTCTATTTTCACCAGTATAAGATTGATTGCCCTATTAATGAATGGGCTAAATCTTAAATTTCATTTTTTATTCAAATAACATTGTGAAGTAAAAATTGAAGATATCATTATTGCTTACTTCACAAGCAGCTAGAACTTACAATCTGTGAAATTAAGAAGCACTTAATCACAATAATAAATATAATATATCAACATCCTTAATAGGGCTCCGCCTGAAGATGATTCTCATGTAAGACATTTAAATTACATGATATATGATCGTAAGTGCCATTTATGTGTTCATGTTAGCATGTTACACCGGCTTTTGTGTATAGCTAGTATATATTTGCCATCTATGATGGGCGAGTCCATTATCGGAATAAGGAAAAATGAAAGTCTAGCCAACGTGTAGATTTTTATTTATGTCATATTTGAATATCGTATTTAATCAGATGTTCCTCTCAGTATTAACTTAAACATATAAACCTTACATACTTATAACATGAACTCGCTACAACAAAAAGAGCTATTGGAAGAATAATGAGGGAATAACACTAAAAGACAGAAAAGGGTCACATGGATATGAAAGCAAACTAAAGCTGAGGATATTCTAACATGTAAGAACAAAAAATGGAAATGAACAGGCATATCATGTGATTGACGTAATAGATGTACATTAAGAATAATATAAGAGGCTCCCAGAGATTACAAAAGACGCGGAAAATAACACGATTGGTTGACAAACTAAGAAATTTTTCGGTTATAGACTGGCATTGGAAGGCCATAAACAGACGGGAGTGGAATGATATGCTTGAGGCCTCTGTCCTGCAATAGACTATTTACAGCTGATGACGAAGATAAGGTAAAACAGTAAAAAAATAATGTAGATACTAAAATATATACATAAGTATAAGTCACGAAAAAATTATAAACTTTACCATTGCCTAGTACACCATTTCGTTCAGGTTATATATATATATATATATATATAAATATATATATAAATATATATATATATATATATATTAAAATATATATATATATATATATACATACATACACACACACATAAATATATATATATATATACGTATATATATATAAATATATATGTATGTATATAAACCACAATGGCATTTAATACCGAATTTTATCTTGGTAATATATATCCACTGGAATTAATTATATGGTAATAGCTTCTGGCCAGGCAGAGATTCGAACCCCTGCCTATTCAGCAGAGAACCATACCTACGAGGGCACTACCAAATGAGCCATCGAGAGAGATAATAAGTTTATGACAAGTCACCGTATATATTCCTGTTGAATTCATGAATCTGTTCATGGAATTGATATTAAACCCATCTCCACCATGATAGCTGAATAGTGAGTTTGCAACACGTGGTTATTTCAGATGATGAATATATATCACTAACACTCATGATTTCAATTAATGTAAATATCAACCACAATGCCATTTAATACCGATTTCTATCTTGGGAATATATATCCACTGGAATTAATTTTACGGTAATAGCTTATGGCCGGGTAATGATTCGAACCCCTGCCTAATTGGCCGAAAACAATGCCTGAGAAGACTACCAACTGAGCCATCAAGAGAGATAGTAATTTTATGACATGTCAACGTACATATTCCTGTCGAATTCAGGAATCTGTTCAGGGACTTGAAAAAACCCATCTCCGCCATGATGGCTGAATGGTGAGTTTGCAACTCAAGTGGATAAATATTCTCAAGAGAGAATTCGGTATTAAATGTCATTGTGGTTGATATTTACGTTGATTGAAATAATGAGTGTTAGTGATATATATATATATATATATATGTATATATATATATATATATATATGTGTGTGTGTGTATATATATATATATATATATATATATGTATATATATATATATATATATATTGTATATATATATATATATATGTATATATATATATATATATATAACATAAAATCACCTTATCATATATGCTTCCATTTTTTTGTAGATTGAGTTGCAAATCGGTTTATCATGAAAATTAGAGTCAGGTTTTGTCAAGTAATAACAAGAAGTGACCACGTATCGTCTGTATATATGAAAGAAGGGCAATAATCTGATTACCAGAGTAACTTTGAAATTCAATTTACAGAGTAATGCATTAACTTTTTCTGTATCATGAAAAATAATGTTTTATTTGGTAAGGTATTAGGATATTTGAAGGGATTGGCGGTTTTTTTTTATGTTCAACAAAATTATCAGTTTATTATGAAAACACCAGGAGCGTTTTCTCGGTGTTTATGAAAGTAACAATTATATATTGGACTGACATAGGTACTTATACTTTTTGTAACCTGAATAATCAGTGGGCTTGGGGTTTACATATTTTACAACAGGAGTTATATCCTTTGACCGATGAATCAACATAATTTTATACATAATACTGGCTACTATCCAGTTAAATTAATAATATTTGTAGTGAGAGAGAGAGAGAGAGAGAGAGAGAGAGAGAGAGAGAGAGAGAGAGAGAAGGTTATCAATTATTTCCTGGTCATGCTTATATATTAAAATTTCTTTGCAACATGATAGAAGGGATTATTGACTAATATGTAGTTAATCCTTAGAATTATGAGTTTGAATTCATCACAAGGTGAGTCAATTCATTCAATCGCTGGTCACCAGGGCAAATTTATAACGAGGAGTGACATGTCCCTATTAGGAGACAAGCTATATTTTTAGGGGTGCTACATTATTCTGTGGATTCTATAATGAAATAACAAAACAGAAATATCACTGACTCAGCTGTTGATTATTTTGATCTATTTTGTTTTAAAATATGACTATTATTTTCTATTTAATGCGACAGAACCCCGTAAAAAACCTAACCTATGATCCATTTGGAATCTTATGTACCATTTTGAAACAATAAAACAGTACTGAAAGGTTAAGCTAGATACTTCAAATGAAGAGGGTAATTTTTTATAGTTCTCTTTTCGGAAGTCCATGACAGATTCTTTTTAAAAAATATGTATATAAAAGGTATCTTCATTACCTATTACTTTCAATAAACTATTGATTGGTCGACTTTGAAAAATATATATTATTGCAAGTATTAGAAAATATGCATATTTATAACTCACGCGTAAAGGACGATTGTCGAACAGCCTTTGTTCCCTATAGTATTGAAAGGAAAAGGTCCAATGAATATGCATCAAAATTGTTGCCTATAGATGAGCTTAGGTTCTTGCTCAGAGATAAGGTAATTGGGAGTTTGTCTCGGGAATTATAGCAGGAAATAGCCACGTGATCACCTGATTTACACAAAATAAAACCCTAGATAAGTATATAGTATAATCTCACCATAGAAGTATCATACAAATCTTGATATCAGAATATTACAGTTACTTTGTCTACTCCATGAAGAAACGTTTAGAACTGACATTGGAAATAGGATAGGTAATACACCCTAATGCCATTGTGTGTTTTTTTTTCATCTCTCAATCTCTCCCTCACTAATAATAGCTACCTCGCAACATTTTCATTCCGGGGTCACCAATGTCGCAAGGAAGCTGTTAGGTACTAACTAAAGGGTGATACAAATATAAGTAAGGTTATTCAAAACATAATGAGGTTATATACAAACTATTGATTGAGAGCAACAACGGCACAAACATTCCAGCAATGTAAAACATGCAATGGCATAAAAATGACATACATGTGAAATAGGGTGCCCTTCTATAGAGAGGTGAACTGTAGATGGGTCATCTATCAGGAGATATGCAGGTTTTAGGCGATGGGCCCGTGTAAGATGGCGATAGTGGTGGCTTTTTAGTGGCGTTGTGCAGAAGAATGTACGTTGCTGAATGTAGATCTGTCATTATGTGTTGCTAGGCTGGGGAATTGTAAGTCTAGCAGCAAGAAGTAAATTTTTCCAACAATGTGACGTAGGTGCTGGAGATAATTGGAGGAGGTTGTAGACGGAAAAAAAATATTAGCAAGGACAACCAACGGTTGCCATACATCATTACAGATGTCTAGACATTCAAGACGTCTCTAGGAGTGTTTCTTAATCCCAGGAGGATCCAGGGAAGTTTATTAAACCATTTGGAGGTATTGCAACAGGACATCAAAGCTGCTCTGATGGTGCGATGAAAACGTTCAACAATTCGTTAGCAGCAGAGCTGTAGGCGGTTGTCTGATGTAGGGTGATACCATGGAGATTCAGTAATCATAGCCACAATTGAGAGGTTAAAGTGATACCACTGTCAGACGAAATATGTTCAGGAATACCGAATCTCACTATCCACCCTGAGAGTAAGGCAGATGTACATGAGGTGAATGCTGCATTTTCCATGGCAATGGCTTCAGACCAACAAGTGGAGCGTTCAGCGACGCTAAACAGGTAAGGATTTCCTTGTGATGTGTGAAGGGGGCCTACTACATTGATGGGAATGTTGGCAAAACAGTGCTGAGGTTAATTAAAGGAGCCCACTCCTGAACCCGTGTGTCGATGTACATTTGAAGTTTGGCATGAAGTACAGGTGAGGACCCAATCAATAGCATCCTTAATAATGTCATGCAAAATGAACTTTCTCTTCAGTAGCTGTGCAGTAGAATAGCGAGAGGAATGAGAGAGGCCATGGATGCAATCAACCACATGTTGGTGCATGATAGCAGGTATCCATAGTCTCAGTCTTCCAGTACTGACATCACAGAATAGGGTGGCGTTGGAGCCGTCAAAGGGGATGTCTTCCCAATGGAGGGTTGTGCAGGAAGTCCTATATGCTTGGTACTCTGAATCTTTTTGTAAGGCTGCTGCTAAGGCATTGTAATCCAATCCCAGGTGAATGGCAGCCAATTTGTTTCTTGACAGGGCTTTGGCAACGGGATTCCTTTTCTCAGGCACGGGTTGAAGGGTGCAATTGTGTTCAGCCACGGCAGAGTGAGGTCAGCATTGACGGGTGAACCAGGTGTCAGACTGTCAAATGAAAGCATGCACCAGAGGCCTGTGATCCGTGCGAATGACAAGGGACGTACCACCTAAGAATTAGCGAAAGTGACGGACAGCAAAGTGCACCGCCAGCAATTCACTGTTGAAAGTAGAATAGTTGGATTCCACCTTAGACAGTTTTCTACTAGAGAATGCCAATGGGGGAGATGACCCATTGACCATTTAATCGAGTACTGCACCAATAGTGATTGATGTCATTAGCATCGGTGGAGAGGAGAGGTGCATGTTGCATGGAAAAGTGAGAGAAGCAGTGGTTGACAGGGCATTCACTGCGTTGCAGAGGCCGCTTCTTGATTTGCCCTTATGGGAGGCAATAGTGGTGGCGATGGCTAGCAAGAAATAGGGATAATAGTTAATAATGACCAAGAATTCTTGCAGTGCTTTGACTATGAGGGCGTGTAGAAGTTCTGAATGACTGCTACCTTCTCAGGGAGAGGGTTGACTCCTTCAAAATTGATGTGCTGCCCTAAAAATGATACTTCGTTGGCGCTAAAGGTACACTTGCCCTACTGGACTACAAAGCCATTCCGTTGTAGGCAGTTGATCACAATGCGTTGGTAACGGAGGTATTCCTCTTTGGAGGAAGAGTACACAAATATGTCATCCACTTAGCATACACAGAAAGGAAGATCCCTAAAATGCCATTGATGAAAACTTGAAAAGTAGCCCCAACATTATAAAAGCCAAAAAAAGGAATAATTGAAGGTGTATTTACCGAAGAGAGTGGTGATGGCTCTCTTGGGGATGTCTCCTGGATTCATGGGTACCTAGTAATTCGCCTTCAGGAGGTCGAGCGTGGAGAAAACCTTCACCTTGTGCAAGTAGGACATCATGTCTAAGATGTTTGAAGCGGGTAGTGGTCCGATTCTGTCTGCATGATCAAACGCCTGTAATCCACACATGGACACAAAGAGCCATCTTTCTTCAGGACGATGTATAAGGGTGACAACCATGGGCTAGAGGCCTTTTGGCAAAGCTCCATTTCTTCCATTTCGACTAACAGCTGTTTATTGG
>NC_090731.1:50787509-50800009 GCF_036898095.1 Palaemon carinicauda
TTTAAAAAGACGGTAAATAGTCAAATGAGGTAAATGAAGCCTCATCAAGGAAAAGCACGACAGGGCAATCTTGGCATCAAAATAATAACGAAGATACAATCGGAAATAAAATCTTCCATTGAATTCAAATTTACAATCTTTTATACATAGTTTAATTAGTTCTATCAAAGTGTGTTTGGAGAATGGTAGATTCAATTGTCTATTATCTAATGTTTCAGATAAAAATTCCAACATGTCATCAATAGGTACTTTTGTGAATAGTGAGACTACATCAAAACTGACAAGCCTACAGGTACTGTTAATCTCTACTTCTTTCAGTTTGTTAATCAAGTCTACATTATTTTTTTATATTTGAATATGAAATGGTGCCAACTAAAGGATTGAGGATATTCACAAGGTACTCAGATAATTTATATGCTGCTGAACCTACAGAGCTAATTATTGGCCTAGCTGGATAATTTGGCTTATGAGTTTTAATAGTTCCATACATATATGGCAATGTTGGTGATATTGTACAAACCTTTTTTATCAGATCTTCATTACCTTTTAGTAACTCTTTCACTTTTTTGTTGTAATTACTATTCAAAACTCAATTGGATTTTTTCTTAATTCCATGTATGTGTTTTCATCACTCAAGAGGTTTTCCATTTTTTCTATATAATCATTTTTATTCAAGATTACCAGTGCTCCAGATGTATCAGCTTTTGTCAGTTTAATATTCCTATCTTGCTTCAATTCGGCAATTGCTCTCTTGAATCTTTTTGGGCAATTTAGAACCACTGGTTTTTTCATATTGCTGTATATAATACCACTAATCATATTTACTTCTTCTACAGAAATATCACTGAATTTTTCCAGGTTACACACTCCATTTGTAATTTCTACACTATTCACTGTACTTGATGACATCGAGAAATTTAAACCGTATCCCAAGGCACACTTCACATTTTTATCTAGAATTTTATTTGACAGATTAACCACACATTCTGGATTAACGTTTGTAGTCCACGGGCAACTTTCTATAAATGCATTGAGTTTCGTGTCATGCTTTTGTTTGAGTTTTCTATACACTTTTTCGTTCATTTCTTCATAGCAGAAACCTCGAAGTGGGTCTTTCCAATCCGTTGGTATTGAGGCTTCAAAATGTCTCCTTTTTCTTGTTAGGTCTTCAAACGCTCTACGGTTTTTAATTTTTATTGAATTTATATGCTTTTCTAATATACTTCTCTGTATATCACCAAATGGTTGATCTTCTATTTCCATTAGGGATTTCGTTATCATGCATTTCGGAATGACTTGTTCCTCCCAGCATTCACGAAGAAACCGCAGGTGTTCTTTAGTAGTATGGGCGCATGTGAGGGCGTCTGTAAATTCTCTAATAATATATACCAAGATAGGGAAAGTCGTACAGAAAGTCTGGAAGGAGTACATGGTATCCATTTATGCGTAAAAATCACAGGAAAACGTGATGCTCAGATGCAGAAGAACCACAGGGAAAATGAAAATACGAAATATACGCTTAAGTCCTGACTAGTTTCGTGATACTTCTTCAGAGGACTGATTTATTGAGAGAGGATTGTTTACATTTTATAGGGAAAGCAAACGTACGAACATTCATATAGAAATTTAGATAACAATGACAGTCCCTTACCAGCTACCTGGGCTTGAGTCAGGTGTTAAGTAGGAGGAGTCCCCAAGCTCATTAGACACCTGCCAAAAAGGGTCAATTCTAGTGGCGTGTATATTCTTGTTTTTTCTTTTTTTACTTTCAGTACAGTTTATTTATATGAAAACACGGTAGCCTTATCTATATAAATACATTTGCAAAACATACACAAACATACAAATATATATATATATATATATATATATATATATATATATATATATATATATATATAAATATATATATATATATATATATATATATATATATATATATATATATATATATATATATATATATATATATATATATATATATATATATATATATATATATATATATACATATACATATATGCATTTTTACATACTTACACACATACATATATATACACATACATACATACATATATATATATATATATATATATATATATATATATATATATATATATATATATATATATATACATACATACATATACATACATACATATGCATATATACATTTATATATATACAACATTAATATCATAAACATATAATCATGTATATATCAATACTTATATCTAGCATACCACTATATAGTGCCAATATTCTTATGCATACTATATAAAATAATTGTATCCTTCAATGAATGGTAGCTTAGGTCTAAATATTAATTTCACAACGACGTTAATTATTCACAATACATTCAATTCTACATTAAGTGGTTAATGTTTTTTTATATAGCTTACAAATCTCTTTACATATAAAGGCGTCGAGTTTATACATTCCATGACCAATATTCAAGTTGTTTTCAAAGGTTTCTTTTATGAAACTGGACTCTATGATGTTTCTTTCCACTAAGTTATTTAAATGAACCAATTTCTTTGCACCTGACCAATTAATAGGGTGATTTTTATCTCTAACGTGAGCAAAGAGTACATTATTATCTTGAGCATACCTGACACTTTTCTTATGTTGTTCAATTCTCTTTACCAGTTTGACCAATATAGTATTTTTTCACAAGCATTGCATGGAATACGATATACACATCCCTTGGTAATGTCAGGAGAATTCTTTATTAAGGCTGTTTTTATTATATTTTTACTCTTAAATGCTACATTTACATTGAAGTTTTTCAACAGTTGGGGAATTTCTTTAAAAGAATTACAATAAGGTAGTACAAGTAAATTTTGTGTGTTGTAGTTTTTTCTGTTATCTATATATTTAATACATATATACATATATACATATAATATATATATATATATAAATATATATATATATATATATATATATATATATATATATATATATATATATATATATATATATATATATATATATATATATATGTATATATACATATATATGTATATATAAACATATATATTTATATACATATATGTATACATATAAATACATATATATATATATATATATATATATATATATATATATATATATATATATATATATATATATATATATATATATATATAAATATATATATATATATATATATATATATATATATATATATATATATAGATATATGTATATATATAAATATATGTATATATATATATATATATATATATATATATATATATATAAATATATATATATATATATATATATATATATATATATATATATATATATATATATATATATATATACGTATATATACATATATATATATATATATGTATATATAATATATATAAATATATATATATATATATATATATATATATATATATATATATATATATATATGTGTGTGTGTGTGTGTATAGATATATGCAATATATATATATATATATATATATATATATATATATATATATATATATATATATATATATATATATATATATATATATATATATATACAAGTTGCTTAAAAAGAATACGATAATTAATCCTTAACTAAATCACAATCAAAAGAGATAATTATTTTAGTGCAGAAGAGATGAGAGAGATCTGCTAGCCTTCTCTGTGGAGATTTTAAAATTATATCTTAGATTTTGTGTAACAGATTTAGGAGGTGAATTAATAGAAAAGTTTCCCAAGGGCAATTCGGCGCTTTGTCAAAAAGATTTATTGTAATTTCCTTGTTATAGGCATCATATATTGTGCAAATGAGAATAATATGTACTGTGCAATTATATGTGTTGATTAGAATAAAGAATTCCATCGAGTGAATATGGAAATTCTACTAAGGTGATGCCAGGTTTAGCTTTCGTTAGTAATATTGTTGCATAAGTAAAGATGCAATAGGCCTATACTAGTTATATAGAAAAATGTTTGAAATAAAAAAATAGGTAACTTTATCAATGTTGAATGATTTATAAGACAACATGTCTTCTATCAATGATCCTTTATGTTATTCACCAAGAATCTTCGTACTGGCTGATCGGAAAAAGTAAAAGTCAATTAAACTTCCTCCAGAGGTTTCAGTTTGTGTTGTCGGATATGCTGATGAAACAAACGTTAGAGAAAGAACAGAGAATCATATCCTTGAAGTTGAGTCAGTGATTGCGAAATGTGAAAAGGATACAGGAGCAGTATTAGATAGAAACAAGAGATAAGCACAGTTGCCTTCTTTTTGCAGGACTTTGCTTTCACTTTTTTGGGTAGAACGTAGTCCCGATCAGCTGCCCTGCTTGACATCGCTTAGACCCCTGTAGCATTTGTTTGTGTGTTGTACTAGTCACCAATGTCCTTCCTCCCAGCAGTGAGGGGTTCTGGTGCCGTTAGATCGTCAGTTCGCGATGTGAAAGGTTTCTGTTATGTTGTTAAAAGGTGTTAGAGTGGCTTTGTTTGTGTGTGTACTAGTGTGTAACACCCATTTGCTTTAAGAAAACCTATCCGTCAGTTACATACATAATCCTGAGGTGTCCACACGAATAGCAAAGTGTCCGCCTCTCTGACCGGTTGGCTGTGGATTTGAACCGGTGATACAGACTTCTACGAATCTTTAGGTTACTTAATTTTTTGAAAATTATTACTGTTAGCAGAATGGATCCAATAATTCATCTTCAATTGTGTGCCCAGCAGATTTAGTAAGCCAAATCTCTCCTGATTAATAGTCTTGAGACTTTCATGAACAAGAGTCTAAGCTGATCTTTTGCATAATTCCACCAGTCTAAGATACAATGAAATTGTACATCATCCATCTTCCCTTTCAAATGGCCCCAAAAATCACAAATTTCCCTAGTGCTACTGTGTTTCTCAGAATATTTGTATTCAATATCAGTGTCCCTCTTAATCTTACCTCTGATAGAATTATGATCAGACAAGCCTAATGGAATATTTTCTGATACACTTACATTATTCCTCAGATCTTGTACATATATACTATAAATATTAGAGCCATAACTTATGCCTAATATACATATATTTTATCAAATGGCTTGTCAAGAGCCCCAGCCACAAACCTTTAAACTGAAAATCCATTTATGAACATTTGAAAAGCTCTTGAAATTATATGGTTATTAGGATTAGAGCAATCTCTTTTTCTTGTTACACTGCTCCAATAACCCCCAATGATCAAGCTTCGTAAATTGTTTCACATGTAATATAAACTAACATTTAAGAACAGTTTCCTTATTTCTTTTTCCATATTCGTCCCAGAATGGGCATACACATGTATTAATAGAAAATCTGTTCCTTTATAGGTACACTGATTATTTGACCGTTTACATCTGTGACGGGCCGAGAGAGGCTGTGACTAAGAAGGCAGGATGACAGCAACTGAGTAACTTTATTACAGAACATCCGTTTATATATGCATAAACTCCAGGCAAAAAGTACATAAAAACATAACAGGCAGTTTCATGTTCAACCTACAACCGGTGCTATTAACAGTTAACGGTGAGAAAAACAGACATGTTATTTCAGGTCCCTATCAGTGCGAGGGGAGAGCGAAGATAAAAAGCATATTATATACAAAAAAAGAAATGTCTTTGATATGTACGATCGTGTGACTCATGGTTGGTACATGGCTCCCCCCTAAAAATGACATACTGTACATGTCAAATAGGGCGCCCTGATCTAAAGAGGCGAACTGTAGGCGGGTCATCTAGCAGGAGATAAGCAGGTTTTACACGATTAATGGAGACGCAGTCTTCTTTGCCATGAATGTTTAGTAGGAATGCTTTGGGACTGCGTCGGATCACAAGGAAAGGTCCCGTGTAAGGGGGCGTTAGTGGTGGCTTGCTAGTGTCGTTGCCTAGGAAGACGTGCTTTGCAGAGTGAAAGTCTGTCGGTATGTGATTCTTCGCTGGGGGTTTGTAAGTAAGGCGGCATGGAGTAAATTCTCCCATGACGTGACGTATGCGCTGGAGATCGTCGAAGGAGGTTGCAGAAAGAAATAATTCGCCATCCACCATTTCAGCTGCCGAGACGTCGAGGGCGTCTTTAGGAGTGGCCTTTAGTCCTAGGAGGACCCAGGGAAGCTGATTAAACCAGTTGGAATCCTTGCAGCGGGACATCAAAGCTGCATTGAAGGTGCGATGAAATCGTTCAACCATTACATTGGCAGCGGGGATGTAGGCAGTTGTCTGATGTAGGGTGATGCCCAGGAAATTCGCTAATGATGTCCACAATTGAGAGGTGAAAGTGGTACCCCTGTCAGAAGTAATATGCTCAGGGATACCAAATCTTGCAATCCATCCTGAGAGTAAAGCAGATGTACATGAGGCGTACGTTGCAGTTTCCATGAGAATGGCTTCGGGCCAACGAGTAGAGCGGTCGATGACGGTAAACAGGTAACGATGTCCTTGTGATGTGGGTAGGGGGCCTACAACGTCGACGTGAATGGAGGCAAAAAGACGCTGAGGTTGAGGAAAGGTGCCCACTCCTGAATCCATGTGTCGATGTACTTTGGAAGTTTGGCAAGAAGTACAAGCGCGGACCTAATCCTTAGCCTCCGTGGAAATGCCGTGCCAAATGAACTTCGTCTTAAGCAGCTATGCAGTAGAATGGCACGAGGGATGTGAAAGGCCATGAATGAAATCAAATACCTGTCGGCGCATGGGAGTAGGAATCCAAGGTCGCGGTCTACCAGTACTGATGTCAGAGAGGAGGGTGGTGTTGGAGTCATCGAGGGGGATGTCTTCTCAATGGAAGGATATGCAGGATGTCCTACATGCTTGATACTCTGGATCCTTTCAATGGTCTTCAGCCAAGGCGTTGTAATCCAATCCTCGTTGAACGGCAGCCAACGTATTTCTTGACAGGGCATTGGCAACGGGATTCATTTTCCCAGGAACGTGTTGAAGACTGCAATTGTATTCAGCCACGGCAGAGAGATGTCGGCGTTGAGGGGCGGACCAGACGTCAGACTGTCGAGTGAAGGTGTGCACCAGAGGTGTGTGGTTTGTACGAATGATTAAGGGAGTACCTTCTAAGAAATGGCAAAGTGACGGACAGCCAAGTGCACCGCCAGCAATTCGCGATCGAAGGTAGAATAACCCAATTCTGCCTTGGACAGTTTTCTGCTTAAGAAGGCCAATGGGTAGGGCGAGCCGTTGACCACCTGTTCGAGTACTGCACCAGGAGTAACATCGCTGGCATCGGTGGAGAGAAGGAGAGGGGCATGTGGGATGGGAAAAGTGGGAGCTGCAGTGGTTGATAGGGCCTTCTTTGCATTGCAGAAGGCCGCTTCTTGAAGGGGACCCCACTTCAGGTCTTTTAGCTTGCCCTTGAGGGAGGCGTAGAGGGGAGTAAGAGTGGCGGTAATGGCTGGCAGAAAACGATGATAACAGTTGATCATGCCCAAGAATTCCTGCAGAGCTTTGACGGTCGAGGGCGTCGGGAAGTTCTGAACGGCTGCTACCTTCTCAGGGAGGGGATGGACTCCTTCAGGAGTTATGCAAGGCCCTAAGAGCGACACACCGTTGGCGCCAAAGGTACACTTGTCGTACCGGACTACAAGGCTTTTTTATTGCAGGCGGTCCATCACGATGCGCAGCTGACGGAGGCGTTCCTCTTTTGAGGAAGAGAACACAAGTATGTCGTCCACATAACGTACAAAGAAGGGGAGGTCCCCTAGGATGCCATCTATGAGACGTTGAAAATTGGCCCCAGCATTACGAAGGACAAAACAGGAGTAATTGAATGTGTATATACCAAACGGAGTGGTGATGGCGGTCTTGGGGATGTCTTCTGGGTTCATAGGCACTTGATAATACCCCTTCAGGAGGTCGAGGTTGGAGAAAACATTCGCTTTGTGCAGGTAAAAGGTCCCGTCGGCGATGTTTTGGGTGGGGTGGGGGGGTTAGTGATCAAGTTCTTTTTGCATGTTTAGGCGCCTGTAATCCCCGCAAGGACGTAGGGAGCCGCCTTTCTTCAGAACGATGTATAAGGGTGACGATCATGGCCTAGAGGCCTTTTGGCAAAGGCCAATTTCCTCCATTTCGCCGAACGTCTGTTTGGCGGCTGACAATCGTTCAGGTGCCAGACGTCTGAATTTTCCAAAGACTGAGGGTCCGTCGTTTTGATATGGTGATAAATACTGTGCTTGGCAGGAGCCGTGGGCGTTTGGCGAAGTTCTGGACGGAAAACTTACGGTTACAACGTGAGGAAGTGGGAGTAGGCATCCGTGGGTGCGCTGATGTAGAGAGAGAGGTTAAAGGGGGCTTGTTAAAGAGGTGTCGACAAGTACGAGTCTGTGTTGACCAATCGTCGGTGGGCCACATCGACCAGAAGGTGGAAATGAGAGAGGAAATCCGCCCCGAGGATTAGCAATGTGACGTCAGCAACGAGAAACTTCCAATTAAATTCACTGTTTCCAAACGATAATGTGAGGTTCTCGAAACCGTAGGTGGTTATCGCAGATTAGTTGGCAGCTACCAGGCAAACGTCAGCAGACGTAGACAGACTACTTCGTGTCCTGAAGAGATCCCTTGGCAAAAGAGAATGACGAGCACCTGTGTCTACCAAAAATCGCGCGCCTGTTCCTGCATCATGTAAAAAGAAAAGATTAGAAACACGGGAGGCCACCGACATGAGTGATGGCCTACAAACACATTTTTTTGCCACTGACAATCCTTGGCACATTTGTTCGCGGCTGCCCCGATTCTGTAGTGGTAGTTCCAAAACTGCGGCCGATGGGTGGCAGTAAGTGGCTGTAGAAGTTGTTGGTTGGGGCGTGAGCAAGAGGTGGGTGATGGGTGGCTTTGTCGCCGCTCCGGCACGTCACGGGGTAGGCGTGTATGTCCTACGGCATTCACGTCAGCTTCGGTTGACGTTGAATAGGCGTCCTCTTTGTCAGGAGTGGAGGCATTGATGGAAGTCTTGAAGGTCGAGAAGTGGCTGTCCATAAGTGCGTCAGCTTTGGTCATCAAGTCCTTTATGGGTAAACTATCGACATCAGGTATGGCAGGGCGTACAGGTTCGGGTAAACGGCATATCAAAAGGGCACAAAGTAGGTTCACCTCACAAGTAGAGCCTTCTGCGACAGGTTGCAAGCGAGCGATACTGTTCATTTCCCTGAGGGCAAGCGAATCTGTAGTGGTAGTTGCAAAACTGTGGCCGATGGGTGGCAGTAAGTGGCTGTAATGTTGTTGGTTGGGGCGTGAGCAAGAGGTGGGTGATGGGTGGCTTTGTCGCCGCACCGGCACGTCACGGGTTGGCGTGTATGTCCTACGGCATTCACGTCAGCTTCGGTTGACGTTGAATAGGCGTCCTCTTTGTCAGGAGTGGAGGCGTTGATGGAAGTCTTGAAGGTCGAGAAGTGGCTGTCCATAAGTGCGTCAGCTTTGGTCATCAAGTCCTTTATGGGTAAACTATCGACATCAGGTATGGCAGGGCGTACAGGTTCGGGTAAACGGCATATCAAAAGGCTACAAAGTAGGTTCACCTCACAAGTAGAGCCTTCTGCGACAGGTTGCAGGCGAGCGATACTGTTCATTTCCCTGAGGGCAAGCGAAGCCCTTTGGTCCCCCTACGGTTGATCAGAGAGCTGAAAAAGCTTTGCTATACGGGCGGCTGGCGACGGCGAGTATTGCTGCAGAAGGTATGTTTTAAGGGCGTCATACGCTATTGGGGTATTTCCTTGTTCATAAAGCCAGTCGCATATTTCTGGGAAGGTGTCCTCAGGTATCGCAGCGAGAACATAATCTGCTTTGGTGCTTGAGCAAGTCACGCCCTTGATACGGAACTAGACTTCAGCGCGCTGAAACCAAGCAAACGCCTCTCCGCTGGCGAACGACGAAAGTTTCAATGGGGCGGCACCAACTTCCGTGGAGTCCTCCATAGTACCAATAACGGGGGGAGGGGTAGAAGGCGTGAGGAGCGAGTCGACTTCCGGGGTCAACAATGTGACAGGCCGAGAGAGGCTGTGACTAAAAAGGCAGGATGAAAGCAACTGAGTAACTTTATTACAGAAAATATGTTTATATATACATATATATATACACATACATATATATATATATATATATATATATATATATATATATATATATATATATATATATATATATATATATATATATATATATATATATATATATATATATATATATCTTTTTATGGTAAGGTTAAAATTCTACTGTTCAACATGTTTAAGGATATGTCAACATTACTAGCATTATATAATTCCAAAAATCTTTACAGATTCAACCACCACCACCAGGTAATCAAGTGGCATGAGGTTTACCCTCTGAAGTTCCCCATGGCTATAATTTTGGACTTCTTGTTTCTATCTAAAATCACTCCTGTATCCTTTTCACATTTCGCAATCACTGACTCAACTTCAAGGATATGATTCTCTGTTCTATCTCTAACGTTTGTATCATCAGCATATCCGACAACACAAAACTGAAACCTCTGGAGAAAGTTTAATTGACCCTTACTTTTTCCGATCAGCCTGTACGAAGGTTCTTGGTGAATAACATAAAGGATCATTGATAAAAGACATCGTTGTCTTATAGATCAATCAACATTGATAGAGTTACCTATTTTTTGATTTCACACATTTTTCTATATAACTAGTATAGGCCTATTGCATCTTTACTTATGCAACAACATTACTAACGAAAGGTAAACTTGGCATCACCTTAGTAGAAATTCCATATTTACTCAATGGAATTCTTTATTCCAATGAAGACATATAATTGCAGAGTACAGACTATTCTCATTTGCACAATACATGATGCCTATAACAAGTAAATTATAATTAATCTTTCTGACAAAGCGCAGAATTGCCCTTGGAAAACTTTTCTATTAATTCACCTCATAAATCTGTTACTCAAAATCTAAGATATAATTTTAAAATCAACACAAAGAAGGCTCACATGTCTCCAGTTCCCCCAAACTTTCTCTCTCATCTCCTGTATACTAAAGTAATTATCCTTTTTTACTGTGATTTAGTTAAGGATTAAGTATCGTTTTGAATTTTTTAAACTTACACACACTCACACACACACACACACACACACACACACACACACATATATATATATATATATATATGTATATATATATATATATATATATATATATATATATATATATATATATATATACATATATATATATATATATATATATATATATATATATATATGTATATATATATATATATATATATATATATATATATATATATATATATATATATATATATATATATATATATATATATATATATATATATATATATATATATACATATATATATATATATATATATATATATATATATATATATATATATATATATATATATATATATATATATATAGACATATAAACATGTATATATATATATATATATATATATATATATATATATATATATATATATATATATATATATATATATATATATATATATATATATATATATGTTTATATATATATTGTACCAATCGTGTGGCACACAATTGTACATAATTATTTTGTATATATTATGCTTGTATCTGCGCTCTTCCCTCGCACTAAAAAGAACCTGAATGATCATGTCTCCGTTTTGCTCTGGAACATTGTCTGTCTCTCGAACAAGTCATGTCCTGTTGCCTTGAGGTTTTGTATATAAAGAAGAGTGTTCCTTAATAAACTCAGTTGATTGCATCCTGCCTTTGAGTTCACAGCTCCTCTCTCGGCCCGTCACATTGGTGACCCCGGAAGTCGACTCGCTCCCACTGCCTTCCACCCCCACCTCCCTCGCCCCTCCATCGTTGGTACTATGACGGAGACAGACTCTACCACAGCAGTTGGCGCCGCCCCATTGAAACTTTCACCGTTCGCCACCGGAGAAGCGTTTGCTTGGTTTCAGCGCTCAGAAGTCCAGTTTCGTATCAGGGGCGTGACTCGCTTTCCACATCAGCGCACCCACGGATGCCTACGCCCACCTCCTCACGTCGTACCCGGAAGTTTTCCGTCCAGAACTTCGCCAAACACCCACGGTTCCTGCCAAGCACGGTATTTATCACCATATCAAGACGACGGGACCCCCAGTCTTCGCAAAATTCAGACGTCTGGCACCGGAACGATTGGCAGCCGCCAAACAGACATTCGCTGAAATGGAGAAAATGGGCCTTTGCCAAAAGGCCTCCAGCCCATGGTCGTCACCCTTACACATCGTTCTGAAGAAAGACTGCTCCCTCCGTCCGTGCGGGGATTACAGGCGCCAGAACATGCAAACAGAACCGGATCACTACCCCCTCCCAAACATTGCCGATGTGACCTCCTACCTGCACAAAGTGAAGGTTTTCTCTACGCTCGACCTCCTGAAGGGGTATTATCAGGTGCCTATGAACCCAGAAGACATTCCCAAGACCGCCATCACCACTCCGTTTGGTACATACACCTTCAATTACTCCTGTTTTGGC
>NC_090731.1:50805009-50807509 GCF_036898095.1 Palaemon carinicauda
GATATTTTCCCTGTTGTGGCCCATAGGCTTATGACTTCCTTTTGTTCCAACTTGAGTTGTATTTTAGCCAAAAATAATAATAATGATAATAATATCGAATTACTCTTGGGGTTTGGATTAATAAAATCACTGTCACTATCCACATAATTTAAGTCATCTCCAATTAAAATGTTATCGAGATTTACCTTCATGCACTGGAAAAGTTCAGTACCTATTAAAATTGCTTCCACATGAACGATACATATTGATTACCTGAAATTTAATATTTGAACAAGATAAACTTAAACTTATAATTCCATCATTCCAATTTAAGTCACATATGTCAACTTTCAATACAGATTTTTTTCGAACAGAAATCATTCAACCACCTTTGAAATATTAGGATGTATTAAAGATTACTTTTTTGAAAAAAAAAATCGCAAAGACACAAATCTTTCCGCATTTTCACACTTTGCTCCTGAATGAGAATATCAGCTCTAAGTTAAATTAGAAAAGATTTTATAATATATCGTTTTCTAGTGTCATACAGACTATTTATATTTTCAGGTAATATTTATAGTAATTAACTATTACTTCTCACTTTTTCTTAATTTGAACAGCTTTTTACTTGATTTCTCTGCTACGCTGCTTATATTTTATTCATCTTTTATTATGATTCAACCCATATGCCCCATAACTGTTGAACATTCGCTCTTTTTTCCACTCTTTTCTCCAAAATTTTTACCCGTTTCCTTCTGAATCCCTCCACTGAATCCTTCTTGATTATCCTTATACAGTGATTCATGTTTCTGATCAGAGAAGATATCAATTGGTGGCTTCTCGTCAAAGCACTCACTCATTAAAGTCAATCATTTCCTTCCAGCATACCTTCTATGTAACATCTTCACAATCTATAGATAATTTTGTGGTCATCTTTATCGGCATGAATAATTTTTCCATCACCCACTTCCATTATAATGTTTTTTTTTTTTTTTCATATTCTTCATGCAGTCCTAATTCGTTTTCTAGAACTTCAATTACACTCTTTCCTTCGGAGTCACTGATTTTGTTTCTTACCCATGCCTTCCTATTTCCGATTGTATCTTCATTATTATTTTGCTGCAAAATTTCCATGCCGTGCTTTTTCCTACTGAGGTTTCATTTACCTCATTTGACTTTGTACCGTCTTTAAAAAAAATCTTCAGTATAGATCTCTCCATTTTCACTACTGTATTCTCATCCTCCATATGATATAGCTATTCCTTCATCGTGGGTGAAATTATGACGTATTTCGGCTTTCCCTTCCAATTTAATGATTTAAGGACTCTGCTTCTTGTATGGCAAGCGCCTTATTTCCTCTTTTCCATAATACACTCATCTTCTAATGAGGCGACATTTTTACTCTTATTACTGAGATTGTGTTGGCCCATTTCTTGAACTTTCTTCATTCTTCCTTCTCTTTTTGGCGGTAACTCAAGAAAGTCATTGGAAATATTAGTTCTCTTCAAGTATGGAGTCAAACATTCCGCTGCAAAAAGACTACTTATTTCACAGCTTCGACACGTTTGTTTGTCCATTGTGCCACAAAGATAGATATTTTCCCTTATAGTACAAATTTGAAGGAATGTCTGGTTTATTAATAACCCTTACTCTACGAAGGCCATTTAGAGCATCTATATACTTATTTCCCGAGCATGGGATTAGGCTCACACCAAATACCTCGACATATATACTTAGAATTGAAGTAATATCTTCATCACTCATTTCAAATGGAATATTTCTTACACTAACACAAATCTTCAAACGTGATGCATTACACACCTTTACCTTCAATTTACCTGCGTCGATACTTAACTCATCATTTTCATATTCACAATAAATTTTTGTCAAGGTATATTCATGCTAGAACTTAACGTAGTATGTATGTCGAGAAAAAAGACCGAAGTCCATATATTTCATTGTCATCTAATTTCATGATATCACTAAGAAGCTTTTTCATAAATGGGAAGTCAACTAACCATCAAAGCTAATTATTACTGTTGTATTATATCGCTTAATGAGAGTTTCAGCAATAAATCCCAATAAACAGCCTTCCACCACTCCAAGAAAATGAAGTTTCCAATGCGAGTATTGTATGCTTGCGTCTCTGTTGAAGGGATTCAGCTCACTTTGCCTGCGGCAACAACGGCCCCAAGCCATACCTTCAGGTCCATATTTGAAAACTGATTTTCAAATTTCATCAATAAATGAGAGTAGTATTTTTTTATTAAGGGTCACTGTTAGCAATAGTGATTTGCTACATCTTCATACACCCTCACTACTATGTAACATTGTTATTAAGGGCGTTTCAAAAGTAAGTCATTGAACAACAACACACCTATTCGCAGGTGCTTCTTCCTAAAGATGAAAATTCTTGAATGCTCTTGAAATAAAAACTTGTAAATAAGGTTCCAAGACCTTTTGAACAAAAAATGTTTGATCTCTTGGTTTTGATACAATCAGCTCTATGTTCTAAGTACTG
>NC_090731.1:50815009-50840009 GCF_036898095.1 Palaemon carinicauda
CACCAGCAATTAGGGGTCGAAGGTAGAGTAGCTGTATTCCGCCTTGGACAGTTTTATAGTAATGCACCAATAGCAATGTCGCTGGCATCACTGGAGAGAGAAAGACAAGAACGTGGCACAGGAAAAGAGAGAGCGAGCAGCCATGGATCTTGGGGCATTGTTTGCATTACGGATATCAGCTTATTGAAGGGGACCTGACTTCAGGGCTTTTGGCTTACCCTTGAGGGAAATGTAGAGCTGGGCAAGAGTGGCTGTGATGGCTGGCAGGAAACGGTGATAATAATTGATAAGGGTGAAGGGGCATGGGGAAGTTCTCAACAGCGGTTACCTTCTCAGGGAGTGTATGGACTCCTTCAGGAGTGATATGCTACCCTAAGAACGATACTTTGTTGGCACTAAAGGAACACTTACCATACCAGATTACAAGGGTGTTCTGTTGTAGGCAGTTGAGCATGGAGCGGAGGTGATGGAGATGCTCCTCTTAGGAGCAAGAAGAACACAAGTATGTCGTCCATATAACATACACAGAAGGTAAGGTCTCCAAGAAAGCCATATATGAGGCTTTGAAAAGTAGCCAAAGCATTACTAAGGCCAAAAAAAGGAGTAATTTCAATTGTATGTACCGAAGGGGTGGTAATGGCGCTCTTGGGAATGTCTTCTGGGTTCATGGGCACCTGATAATATCCCTTCAGGAAGTCGAGCATTGAAAACCTTCACTTTATGCAAGTAAGAGCCATGTTTGAGAGGGGCAGTAATCTGGTTCTGTCTGCATGTTAAAGCGACTGTAATCTCCACATGGATACAGAGAGCCATCTCTCTTTAGGATGATGTGTAAGGGTGAAAACTATTGACTTGTGGTCTCTTGGTAAAGGCCCATTTTTTCCATTTCGGCAAACATTTGTTTAGCGGCTACCAAACGATATGGTGCCAAACGCCTGAATCTGGCCAACATGGTGCTCCATCGTCTTGATATGGTGATAAATACCTTGTTTGGCGGGAACCATGGGTGTTTGACGAATTTCTGGAAGGAAAACTTCCAGGTACGACATGAAGAAGTGCACGTAGGCATCAGTGGGTATGTTGATGTGGAGAACGAGGTCAAAAGAAACAGGTTGAAGAGGTTTGGGTGGTGAAGAGTCTGAACTGACTAGCCGTCGGTGAGCAACTTCAACTAGGAGGTCGTAATATGAGAGAAAACCCGCGCCAAGGATTTGCAATGTGACATCAGCAACGAAAGGAAAACTTGCAGTGATACTTGAAGCTTCCCACCAATAATGTGAGGCTCCCGTAACAATGGAAAGGGATCGGGGACGTCGGCAGATTTAGACAGACTATGCTGTATCCTGAAGAATGACCTTAACAGAAGAGAGCATCAAGCACCTGTGTCTACCCAACATCACATGCTCGAACCTGCAACATGTAATAGAAAAAGATTGGGGACAGGGGAAGCAACAGCTAGAAGTGATGGCCTACTTACATGTTTTTTGTTCTCTGACGCTCATTTGAACATTTATTTGTAGGAGCACCGAATTTGGAGTGGTTGTAGCATAATTGCGGCTGATGTGCATCACTAAGTCGCTACAGAGGTCGTTGGTTAAGGCATGAACTACTGTTGTGTGGTAGGCGGCTTTGTCGCCACCCCAGCATGCCACAGGGTGGCCATCTGTTTCATACCTCATTCACGTTGGCTTTGGCCGATATTGAATACTTGTCCACTTCATCAGGAGTGGAAGCATTAATGGAGGTGGTGAAGTGACTGCCCATAAGGACGTCAACTTTGTTCTTCAGGTCCTTCATGGGCAAAATATCAATATCGGGTATGGCAGCACGTACAGGTTCAGGTAAGCTTTATATCCAAAGGGCCTGAAATGGGCTCACCTCACGAGGAGAGCCATCTGCGGCGGTGTGCAGGCGAGTGATACTGTTCATTTCCCTGAGGGAGAGCGACGTCTTTTGGTCCCTCAACGGTTGTTGAGAGACCTGAAAAATTTTGCTATACTGGCAGCTGGCAATGGCGAGTACTGCTCCAGGAAACATTTTTTGAGCGTGTCGACAATATTGGTGTGCTCCCTTCTTCACAAAGCTCATAGGAGATACCCTGGAAAAGGTCCTCGGTGATTACCGCGAGAACATACTCTTCTTAGGTACATTGGAAAGTCAGGCTCCTAATGCAAAACTGAGTTTCAGTATGCTGCAACCAGGTGAGCTCTTTTCCACTGGCAAATGGTGGCAGTTTCATTGAGGGTACGTGTACCGAAGAGGCAGGTTCGGTAAGGGGCACCAAGAGGGAGCACACACTCCTTTGATCACAAATGTGCAAGAGAGCAGTTAGGCTATAACTGAGAGGCGAGGTGAATGCAACTAACTTTATTTCAACAGACAGTGGGCATATACACAAAAATTTCAGTGAAAGAAGATCACGAAAATTCAAACATATCCATTCATAAAAACACAGGCTTAAACCAGTTCTGTTAACAGTGAAGTGTAGAGCTAGATATACGCTGAAAATAAATACTGTTGCAATGTATGATTGTGTGTGAAATACGTGCAGTATAAACGCTTCATAAGGCCGTTGGTTGTCAAAAGGCATAATGTTTGCTTGAAGTAAAGGTAATTTCAGCACTACGACATTTTCTATACCCTCACTCAGCTGTGCATGTGAGTTTACACTCGTGTGCATCAGAACTTTGTTTATGTGAGTCAGAAATACTGTGGCTGCGTGCTGCGCTTCTTCATCAGCTGATAAATTACTTATTAACTTGATTAGATTATTCAACCTAATTTCTAAATGCTGTGTTTGTTTTTCTCCTCTATATTCGTTTCAAGACTATTGCAACCTACTGCTCCTTTATTTTCATTTCCTAAAGCAGCAGTGTCTGATGTGTTAAACCTCGTAGACCTAGGCCTCCTAAACTTTTATTTTACCAGCTTAAACAACATCGCTGCTCCCAGCATACTTAAACAGCCATGTTTTACACCTCACACCAATTAAATCTCGTGTCAACGGATAATGAGACATTGGAACATACGTGTTTTCACTCTATTGCAGAAGGTTTGTGATTACATTTGCACAGCGAAGAAACCCTCAGACAGGTAACTAACTACTCTTGTGAAAGTTTGAGTGATATTGACTCTCTTTATGAGAATGGAAATCATTGTTGCTCTGTCAATATGCTGAATCTACTAAATTTGTGAAAAATCTATACTGTTCTGGAAAGATCCTAACATCCATAATTCTTAGACACGTCACCTATAAGATTGTCCAATGATCTTGCACATTTTACAAGAGTCATGGGACTCCTGAAAAGCCAAATAATTTCTCTGCATATAACTAACATTTCTGTCCAGGGCTCTGTATATATATATATATATATATATATATATATATATATATATATATATATATATATATATATATATATATATATATATATATATATATATATATATATATATAGGAGCGTTTGGATTAAACGACATCTCTCTTTCGGCATCACATGGAACAGGGTATTTCTTGTTCCGGAGCATAATTTCCTACACTTGTCTTGTTTGGGACCATATAAATGATGGGACCTCTCTCTTTGGGCATCTTTTGGAACAGGACCTCTTTTGCTGGGCAGCATGTACGTAATAGGACCTCTCTCTTTGTGGATTATTTGTAGGTAATACCTCTCTCATTCGGGAGGTTTCGGTGACTGGACCTCTTCTTCTCTCCAGAGTATATGGGCAACAAGGCCTCTTTCATTGGGAAGACGAACCTGTAACTAGTATAGTTCCTAGGGCATTGTAGGTTGTAAAGAAAGGATCAGTCCTACGTGAACAATAAATGAGCTATGGGTTGTCGGGGCCTATGGGACACGTCCCTGTCTGGTGATCACCAGACTAAATTTAAGTCCCGCTCAAACTAGTCAGTTTCTTTAGTATCTGCGTCTTCCCCATCCTTTTGAACTAAGGAGGGTGGATTTGGGGAAGCCAATAGGCCTACCTGTTGGGTCATCAGAAGCCATTGACTGGCCCTCGGTGGTCCTAGCTTGTGTGAAGAGGGAGCTAAGGCGTTGATCATGTGTATGTCTGGTCAGTGTCTAGGTCATTGTCCTGCTTGCTAGGGCAATGTCACTGTCCCTTTCCTCTGCCATTCACGATCTGACTTTAAATCTTTTAAGGGCAATTCCATATCTTATGTAATGATATTTTAGGTTAACTAGTTCTATTTCCCAAAACTCATTTTTTTTATGATTCATCTAGACTATATAATATTTTTCATTTGCTCTATTTCAATCATTTTATTACAACATAAAATGTGATCACTTTACTCGTTTCTGGTCGTTAGTTCAACTGTAAGCGTATGCATTGTAGCAATATTTAAGTATATTCTCGTCAATATGTACAAAATAATAAATCGTTTATTATTTTACATTTTCTGTAATTTCTTCAGCAAAGTGAGCTATCTTATTTTCTCTTTTCGAGTCATTGTTTGACTCTTGAACCACCCGTGTGTCACACGATCGTACATAGTAACGACATTTCTCTTTTTTTGTTTATATTATCCTTTGTATCTTCGCTCTCCCCTTGCAATGAGAGCAACTTTTATTAACCTGTCTGCCTACTTCATTGTTAACTGTTATCAGAACCGGTTGCCGGTTTGACAAGAAATTGCATGTTTGTATTTTGTGATCTTATCGTCCCGATATTATGTATATATACTCGATGTGTCTGTAATAAAGTTACTCAGTTGCATCCATCTCACCATTGACTCACAACCTACTCCCTCCCCCCGCCGCACCCCCCCCCCCCCCACTGTTAATATGGCGGACTCCATGGGAGTTGGCGCCGCCCCATTCAAACTTTTGTCGTTTGCCAGCAGAAAGGCGTTTGCTTGGTTTCAGCGCGCAGAAGTCCAGTTCTGCATCAAGGGCGTGACTCGCTCAACACCAGATTATGTTCTCACAGCGATACCTGAGGACACCTTCCTGGAAAGCTCTGACTGCCTTTGTAAACAAAGAGACACCCAAATAGCGTATGACACCCTGAAAACATACCTTCTGCAGCAGTAAACCCGTATAGCAAAGCTTTTTCAGCTTTCTCAACAACGGTTGGGGACCAAAGGGCTTCGCACGCCCTGAGGGAAATGACCAGTATCGCTCGCCTGCAACCTACCGCAGATTGCTCTCTTAGTCAGGTGAACCTATTTCGTGCCCTTTGGATATGCCGTTTACCCAAACCTGTTCGCGCTACCATACCCAATGTCGATAGTTTACCCATAAAGGACTTGATGAGCAAAGTCGACGCACTTATGGACAGCCACTTCAAGACCTTCAAGACCTCCAACAACACCTCCACTCCTGACGAAGAGGACACCTATTCAACATCAACCGAAGCTGACGTGAATGCCGTAGGACACACGCGCCTACCCCATGACGTGCCAGAGCGGCAACAAAGCCACCAATCACCCACCACTCGCTCGCGCATCTAGCCAACGACTTCTACATTCACTTACTGGCGCCCATCGGCCGCAGTTTTCCTACTACCATTCCAGATTGGGGGCTGCCACGAAGAAATGTGCCAAGGATTGTCAGTGGCCAAAAAACATGTAAGTAGGCCATCGCTCGTGGCGGTGGCCTCCCTTGTTTCTAATCTGTTCTTTTTATATGATGCAGGAATGGGCGTGCGATTTTTGGTAGACACGGGTGCTTGGCGTTCTCTTTTGGCAAGGGAACTCTTCAGGACATGACATAGTCTGTCTATGTCTGTCGACGTGCGCCTGGTAGCTGCCAACGGATCTGCGATACCCACCTATGCTTACAAGATCCTCACATTATCGTTTGGAGACGGAAAATTTAATTGGAAGTTTCTCATTGCTGAATTCACATTGCCAATCCTCGGTGCGGATTTCATCTCTTATTTCCACCTTCTGGTCGATGTCCCCCACCGACGATTGTCAACGCAGACTCGTACTTGTCGACGCCTCTTTAACCCGCCCCCTTCAACCTCGCTCTGAACATCAGTGCATCTACGGATGCCTACACCCACCTCCTCCCGTCGTACCCGGAAGTTTTCCGTCCAGAACTTCGCCAAACGCCCACGGCTCCTGCTAAACATGGTATTTATCATCATATCAAGACAATGGGACCCCGAGTCTTCACCAAATTCAGACGTCTGGCACTGGATCAATTAGCAACCGCCAAACAGATGGTCGCCGAAATGGAAGAGTAGCCCATGGTCGTCACCCTTACACATCGTCATTAAGGAAGACGGCTCCCTCCGTCTATTTGGGGAATACAGGCGCCTGAACTAGCAAACAGAACCGGATCACTAACCCCTCCCAGATATCGCCGATGTGACGTCTTAACTGCAAAAAGCAATGGTTTTCTCCACGCTCAACCTCCTGAAGGGGTATTAGCAGGTGCCTATGAACCCAGAAGAACTCCCCAAGACTGCCATCACCACCCCCTTCGTAATGCTGGGGCCACTTTTCAACGTCTCATGGATGGCATCTTAGGGGACCTCACCCTTTGTGTATGTTACGTTAACAACATTTTTGTGTTCTTTTCCTCAAAAGAGGAATACCTCCGTCACCTGCGCATCATGCTCGATCACCTACAACAAAATGGCCTTGTAGTCCGGTACGACTAGTGTACCTTTGGTGCCAACAAAGTGTGGTTCTTAGGACACCGCATCACTCCTGAAGGAGTCTATCCCCTCCCTGAGAAGGTAGCAACCATTCAGAACTTCCTCACGCCCTCGACCGTCAAACCACTGCAGGAATTCTTGGGCATGATCAATTATTATCACCGTTTTCTGCCAGCCATTGCTGCCACACTTCCTCCACTCCACGCCTCCCTCAAGGGCAACCCAAAAGACCTGAAGTGCGGTCCCCTTCATGAAGCGGCCTTCTGCAATGCAAAGAATGCCCTATTAACCATTGCTGCTCTCACTTTTCCCGTCCCACATGCCCCTCTCCTTCTCTCCACCGATGCCAGCGAGATTGCTATTGGTGCTGTACTTGAACAGGTGGTCAACAGCTCGCCCTGCCCATTGGCCTTCTTCAGCAGAAAAATGTCCAAGGCACAATCGGGTTATTCTACCTTCGAAGATGAATTGCTGGCAGTGCACTTGGCTGTCCGTCACTTTCCCATTTCTTAGAAGATACGCCCTTCTTCATTCCCACAGACCACATACCTCTGGTGAATGCCTTCTCTCGACAGTCTGATGCCTGGTCCGCCCATCATCGCCGACATCTCTCTGCCGTGGCTGAATACAATTGCCCCCTTCAACACGTCCCTTGGAAAATGAATCCCGTTGCTGATGCCCTGTCAAGAAACACGTTGACCACTGTTCAACTGGGATTGGATTAAGATGCCATGGCTAAAGCCCAACGACAGGATCTACAGTATCAAGCATGTAGGACATCCTGCACATCCCTCCGTTGGGAACACGTCCCTCTCAATGACTCCAACACCACCCTCCTCTGTGATGTCAATACTGGTAGACCGCGACCATAGATTTCTGCTCCCATGCGCCGATAAGTGTCTGATTTCATTTACGGCATTTCACAAAGCCATTCTACTGCACAGCTGCTGAAGACGAAGTTCATTTGGCACACCATTACTAAGGATACTAAGGATTGGGTCTGCGCCTGTACTTCTTGCCAAACTTCCAAATTACATCGACACATGGATTCAGGAGCGGGCACGTTTCCTCAACCTCAGCGTCGTTTCGCCCACATTCACGTCGACGTTGTAGGCCATCTACCCACATAACAAGGACATCGTTACCTGTTTATCATTATCGACCACTCTACTCGATGGCCTGAAGGTATTCCCATGTTAACTGCAATGTCCGCCTCATGTACATCTGGCTTACTCTCAGGAGGGATAGCAAGATTTGGTATCCCTGAGCATATTACTTCTGACAGGGGTACCACTTTCACCTCTCAATTGTGAACATCATTAACAAATCCCCAGGGCATCACCCTACACCAGCCAACTGCCTACAACCACGCTGCCAATGGAATGGTTGAACGTAATCATCGCACCGTCAAAGCTGCTTTGATGTCCCCTTGCAAGGACTCCAACTGGTTTACTCAGCTTCACTGGGTCCTTCTGGGACTAAGGAACACTCCTAAAGACGCCCTGGACGTCTTGAATGCTGAAATGGTGTATGGCAACCTGTTGGTCGTCCCTGCCGAGTTTTTTCCTTTTGCAACCTCTGACGACGATGTTCAGCACATATGCTATGTCGTGGGATAATTTACTCAAAGCCGCCAGACTTACAAGCCCCTAGCAAAGCATCACATATCGACAGACTTGCATTCTGCAACACACGTCTTCCTACTTAATGACACCAGCAAGCCACCGCTAGCTCCCCCTTACACGGGCCCTTTCCTTGTGATCCGAAGCAGTCTGAAAGCATTCCTACTAAACATTCGTGGCAAAGAAGACTGGGTCTCCATTGATCGTGTAAAACCTGCTTATATCCTGCCTGATGACCCGCCTACAGTTCGTCTCTCTAGATCTATTTAACATGTACAGTATGCCATTTTTAGGGGGGGAGCCATCGTACATAGTAACGACATTTCTCTTTTTTGTGTATATTATCCTTTGTATCTTTGCTCTCTTCTCGCATTGACTGCAACATGTATTAACCTGTCTGCCTACTTCATTGTTAACTGTTAACAGAACCGGTTGCCGGTTTGACAAGAAATAGCATGCTTGTATTTTGTGACCTTCTTACCGGGATCTAGTATGTATATATACTCGGTGTATCTGTGATAAAGTTACTCAGTTACACCCATCTCGCCTTTGACTCAAACCCTACTCCTGGCCCGTCACACTCTGGTCCAATTTATGTTTCTAAGCCTTTTGACATGATGTTCCGATCAAACTTTATCATATTTTGTATCGTCAAGCTTCATATGATTATCCTCTTATTTTGAAAATGATCTTCTCGTTAAAGGATATAAAACTTCTGATAATTAGGAAACTTTTTATTAAGGGTGAATTCTTAAAATTCTGAATTCTTCTATATTAATTTTTATTTTTAAGTAGACGAAAATTAAACCTTAATCTTTATTAAAAAAAACTCTCATCTACGTTAATTATGATATCAGGTAAGTATAATACAAGCTATTAAACAGTTTTTTTTTATAAGCTCTAGCATTTTTCGAAATATCCCCAACATTATTACTTAATGCAATATATTTTTCGAAAAAAAATGGCGTATCGTTACATTATCGAGGAAAAAAAATCATAAGCTCAGGATTTCTCAAATTGTCACTTTTTCTATACTTTTATATTCGTCTTCTGGAGTATGTTATCTTGAATAGACAGATAATATTAAAAAAAAAAAAATAAATAAAATTTTCTCCCCTATAATATTCTTATAGCACGAAAGTTCATATGCTGGAATTAATGTAAAGATGAAAAGTGTTAAAAGAAGGGTTTCGAAAAGAAGTTAATTGATTATTTACAGTACACTGGGACAAGGCTACCTTTTCAGAGAGAGAGAGAGAGAGAGAGAGAGAGAGAGAGAGAGAGAGAGAGAGAGAGAGAGAGAGAGAGAGAGAGAGAATGATTATTCATGAAATATACATTACGGTAGATAATCAAGTCATAGTGCTTAATCAGTACGCTTGGCTATTTCTTTAATGGAGAGATAATTTTCTTAAGAGTTAGCTTTTTAATAGTGCACTTTATTGCCTTGGATATCAGATTTGTGTGGTTAGCATTTCGTCAGAGATACTTACGCCACATGATAGAAAGAAACTTTGCCTTCATAAGAAGTTTACAGGCTACGACTTCGTCGAAATTTTGTCTTATTTGCCATATACTCAGTTATTCACACTACATACGTGAGGTGCAATATAATATAGTGTTATAAATCAGTACCTGTGTAGAATATCAGTAACAATAAGTGTCATGAAACTGATATGTTTTAGGAAAAAAAATTAAGGATTTTGTCCCCCGATATTTTTCAAGAACTAATGGAAGAAATCTGAAAGAAGAGAAAAACAAAAATTTGTCTGGAATTCGAGGAGAGCAAAAGATACGTTCATAATGGAATAACCTTAAAATGGTGGTAGAGAGGTACAGACTCCTAAGCATGTTATGATTTTTTAAAAACTATCTAGGCCTAGCTAAACTGATATATATATATATATATATATATATATATATATATATGTATATATATATATATATATATATATATATATATATATATATATATATATATATGTATGTATATATATATATATATATATATATATATATATATATATATATATATATATATATATATATATATATATATATATACATATATATATATATATATATATATATATATATATATATATATATATATATATATATATATATATATATATATATATATATATATATATATATATATGTATATATATATATATATATATATATATATATATATATATATATATATATATATATATATATATAATTTTAAGTACGTCTAGAACACTATAATTTTCACCTCCAGAACATTTCATTGACAGTTTTCCCTCAATTGCACGCATCTTATTTATAATTCTAGGTGTCATTCTTTATCACAAACCCGATATTGAGAAACATATCGACCTCTATCATCATCAATCCCAGAAAAAATAAATCATATTCACGAAGACTTGCAAGTGTTTTTTTTTCGGAGACATGTCTTTCATGGGGAAGTGTTTTAATTCATTTGTTCTATAACACAGTATCATAGATATTGTTCTTTTGTCTGATCATCAGTAGCTTACACCCATCTTAACTGTTTGGACAGAAACTTACGGGCTATGAAATCCTTTGCTATTCATTGTTTGGACTGAAATGGTGGATTAGATTAATTGCTTTATTTACACATTAATCTAACATCAAGCCACTCAATACAACAGGAATATTTATATCTAAAAATGCTCAGAATTACAATTCAGAGGAACAGAGCCAATTTAATCCCCTGATTGAAAGCTTACAATATTCATTACCAGATGTAATCGTCTGTTTTAAAGATAAATTTCCATGTTTCCTAGAATAAACTAAAATATTTTCGATGTTTTCTTCTGTTTCATATAAGTCAATTTTCATGTTGCCGACGTGGACGTGCTTCGGTGCCCAGACTATCGCTCCATGATGTTGTGTAAAAGTTCTTACAATACTCCCCACACAAAAAGAGACTTAGGTGACAGTGATTTCCTCTGTGATATATGCTGCTATTTCTGCCTTTAACTGAATTTTCGGGTACTTCTCTTTTTGCTGTACTATGCTATGAGATTCCGAGTAGTAGGAGGTCAGTATCAATCTATTCTGACAAATGAATATTTGGTATAGTTTACTTCTGCATGGATGTAGAATTTCTGGACTGAAGTACATGTTGTCTTGTTGGAGGAGATGTTAGATTAATTTTGATCACAAAATTAATCTCTGGGTATCACCAATGATTATCGGTATAGCGTCTCTACAGGCAAAGCATTGAGGGCTACATAAGGGGCACATTTCATTTCAAATAGGATCAATGGTAAATACATTTACCACCTTCCACCCTGACATTCCGAGGTGAGCCCTGTGTACCAACCGTGTGTCACACGATCGTACATAATTCATTTTGTATATATTATGCTTGTATCCACGCCCGTTCCTGCATCGTGTAAAAAGAACTGATTAGAAACATGGGAGGCCACCGCCACAAGCGATGGCCTACTTACACGTTTTTTGGCCACTGACAATCCTCGGCACATTTCTTCGCGGTTGCCCCGAATCTGAAGTGATAGTAGCAAAACTGCGGCGGATAGGAGGCAGTAAGTGGCTGTAGAAGTCGTTTCTTGGGGCGCGAGCGATTGGTGGGTGGTGGGCGGCTTTGTCGCTGCTTCGGCACGTCACGGGGTAGGCGTGTATGTTCTACGGCATTCATGTCAGCTTCAGTTGACGTTGAATAGGCATCCTCTTCGTTAGGGGTGGAGGCGTTGATGGAGGTCTGGAATTGGCTGTCCATAAGGGCGTCGGCTTTGGTCATCAAGTCCTTTATGGGTAAACTATTGACATTGGGTATGGCAGCGCGTATGGGTCCGGGTAAATGGCGTATCCAAAGGGCACGAAGTAGGTTCACCTCACGAGGCGAGCCGTCTGCAGCAGGTTGAAGGCGAGCGATACTGGTCATTTCCCTGAGGGCAAGCGAAGCCCTTTGGTCCCCCAACGGTTGTTGCGAGAGCTGAAAAAGCTTTGCTATATATCCGACTGGCTTTGTGAACAAGGAGATACCCCAATAGCGTATGACGCCCTCAAAACATACCTTCTGCAGCAGTACTCGCCATCGCCAGCTGCCCGTATAGCAAAGCTTTTTCAGCTCTCACAACAACCATTGGGGGACCAAAGGGATTCGCTTGCCCTCAAGGAAATGACCAGTATCGCTCGCCTTCAACCTGCTGCAGACGGCTCTCCTCGTGAGGTGAACCTATTTCGTGCCCTTTGGATACGCCGTTTACCCAGACCTATACGCGCTGCCATACCCGATGTCGATAGTTTACCCATAAAGGACTTGATGACCAATGCCGACGCCCTTATGGACAGCCACTTCCAGACCTCCATCAACTCCTCCACCCCTCACAAAGAGGATGCCTATTCAACGTCAACCGAAGCTGACATGAATGCCATAGGACATACACGCCTACCCTGTGACGTGCCGAAGCAGTGACAAAGCCACCCACCCCCAACCAATCGCTCGCCCCCCAACAAACGACTTCTACAGCCACTTACTTACCTCCTATCCGCCGCAGTTTTGCTACTACCACTTCATATTCGGGCAACCGCGAAGAAATGTGCCGAGGATTGTCAGTGTGGCAAAAAAAACGTGTAAGTAGGCCATCGCTCGTGGCAGTGGCCTCCCATGTTTCTAGTCTGTTTTTTTTTTTACATGATGCAGGAACGGGCGTGCGATTTTTGGTAGACACGGGTGCATGTCGTTCTCTCTTGCCAAGGAAACTCTTTAAGACACGACGTAGTCTGTCTACATCTGCCTTACTCTCTGGATGGATTGCAAGATTTGGTATCCCTGAGCATATTACTTCCGACAGGGGAACCACTTTCACCTCTCAATTGTGGACATCATTAGCGAATCTCCTGGGCATCACCCTACATCAGACAACGGCCTACAACCCTGCTGCCAATGGAATGGTTGAACGTTATCATCGCACCCTCAAAGCAGCTTTGATGTCCCGCTGCAAGGATTCCAACTGGTTTACTCAGCTTCCCTGGGTCCTCCTGGGACTAAGGACCACTCCTAAAGACACCCTCAACGTCTCGGCAGCTGAAATGGTGTATGGCGACCCGTTGGTCGTCCCTGCCAAGTTTTTTCCTTCTACAACATCCTCCGACGATCTCCAGCGCATACGTCATGTCGTGGGAAAATTTACTCCATGCCGCCAGACTTACAAGCCCCAGCCAAGCATCACATACAACAGACTTGCACTCTGCAACGCACGTCTTTCTGCGGAACGACACTAGCAAGCCACCGCTAACGCCCCCTTACACGGGCCCTTTCCTTGTGATCTGCCGCAGTCCGAAAGCATTTCTACTAAACATTCGTGGCAAAGAAGACTGGGTCTCCATTGATCATCTAAAACCTGCTTATCTTCTGCCAGATGACCCGCCTACAGTTCGCCTCTCTAGATCAGGGCGCCCTATTTAACATGTACAGTATGTCATTTTTAGTGTGGGAGCCATGTACCAACCGTGTGTCACACGATCGTACATAATTCATTTTGTATATATTAGTCTTGTATCTTCGCTCTTCCCTCGCACTTAAAAGAACCAGAATAAACATGTCTGCGTTTCTCCTATGTAACATTATTTCTCGAACATGTAAATTCCTGTTACCTTGAGGTTTTGTATATAAAGGAGGGTGTTCTATAATAAATTTACTCAGTTGCTTTCATACTGCCTTTGATATCACAACCTTCTCTGGGCCCGTTACACCTACTTCAAAGAAATGACGAAAATCTTGACTATACTTCTGGGATTTATGCCGTCAGTTAAGGCCAATAGAAGATATTAACGAGAACATTCATCACTTGCCTAGCTTACAATGGTTGCCTCCCGGTCATCTATGATGGAATCCCTCAGCAACAGGGCGGGACTTCCTTGCATAAGTCGCTGTAGGTATTTGTCGTCCTTCTGGTTTGCTGCTATGTAATCCTATAATAACCTGATTTGGAAGATGTTAATGGTGTATTAGGAACGTTCAACTACTATATTGCTAGAAGAGCTCTTAGAATAACTGATAATATACAAGTACTCGGCAGTCGCCAATAACAGCTGCTTTTGATGTGCTTGACCAGCAATCAGCCTTTTCCTGAAGGCTAATTGTCCATTTGCACCCGAAATTGCCGTCCCTTAGTGATGTATCTGAAATTGTTAGTAGTTCTCTGTTAAAGGAGGAGTATTATTGCTTCTCTGCATATAACCTCTTGCTGAATAATACTGTATTTTGCTCAAGTATTGGAACCCATTATTGTGCTACTTGCATACATGTTAGTGTAAAGGTCTATTGGAGAGTGGAAATTCTAGTGTTACAAAGGGCTAGGGTATTTTTTTTCCTTTGGAAATGGCCTTTCTTATATACTTACGCATAATTTTTTGGGTTTTCCTTTTAAGCATTCATATAAGATATATGATTCTAGCTAGATTCAATATGGAACTTTGACAGTTATTGATCAAAGAAAACTATTTAAAGTTACCTTACATTGAGAAACCAGCAATGGCCTAGACCTCTCGCGGGAGGCATTTAACACCTTAGGAACTTATTTAATTACCGAGGAATTCTACCTTATTTTTCCCAAGTTCACAATTATCTCATTTGACAAATAATCATTTTTCTCTGATCTACTTGAGGACACGTCTTATGAACTTGATGTGCTCTTTAAAGTTAGGCTTAAAATTAGGATGTCGTGGATATAAACACCGCAGCCGGTAATTATACGAGGATGTTATCTATAAAGGGTTAAAAGGTGTGACCTGAATTTTGAAGCCCAAAACAAGAGGTGATGATTTCGGTTTTTATTACATCCTCTTTATTTACCATGACTTGATGAAACCTGTTCAGGCGATCGATTTTCAAGAATAATCTCGATCTTCCAGTTTGTTATTTATGTTCACAATCTTAGGTACCAGTTTGGAACAGTTTGAAGGTTGGGTTGCTGGTAGTCACTACAAAACTCCCCACAGGCTGGATGGTTCGTCTGTTCCATGTCCTAGAATAATTACTTTGCATGAACTACTTTGTCTATAGCACGCTGTCTGAAACACGTGTGCTCTTGGGCCCCCACGTGATGATATGATGTTTGATGTTGTATTTTGTAGGGAATATGAGATCTTTGGTGGACGTCATCCGCGAATACTTCGGGAAGCTTCTGAAGAAGGCAGGAGATTACTAATCCGGGCGTAGAGCTTGTTGCAGACTTGGAGTAATAGGGGCTTTAGGGGTGTCTCAGTGAGTTGCTGACTGTATTCGTCTACTGTTAAGGTGATGTCTGCATTGATGAATTCCTAATTTTATCGTTTGCTGGAAACGTTACTTACGTGTATCTGGTTCCATATAGCTGTATCGAGGTGCCATTAGCATTAGACACATGGATTGTGTTGAGGGCTGGATTCAATCGTTCGTTCTGGGTGGCAGCAACGAATACTTTCCATGTGCCGGTATCGATGACGAATTTGGTCATGTCGGACCTCATATCGGTGATGTATTAACCCGTAGATATATTTTTCCATTTCCTGAAATAAAAAAAGAGAAATGCTCGATTGATTCTCCTCGTATGATGCAAGCAGTTACGCAGTCGCTAAATTTGACTAGATGTGTAATTGGTTATAACAGAATTTCCTGTTTCCGTGAAGCTCAATTTTTCAAATTCTAGTAGTTTCATGTCTTCTATGATAAAACTGAGAAATAGATTTTCTAAATGACACTCATAATTAGGGGATATTCAGAAGTTTAAAAGGGGTATAAATACTCTTTTATTGCAAAAGTTAGCACAGATTGAGTTCCGTAATTCATACTGTCTTTTACGTTTTATTTTGAAATTTATATAGATCTGTTATATATTTTTCAGTATAGATTATTTATATGTTTTTTTTTCTGATATCTCTTATTTCCCGCTAACGTTTTTCTTTATTGTGGCCTTGGATTTAATTAAAAATAGTTCTTCCCACTAGAATTCTGGTTTGGTTTGTAATAATAATAATAATAATAATAATAATAATAATAATAATAATGATAATAATAATAGTAATAATACTAATAATAATAATAATAATGAAAATGATAGCAATGATAACAGTGATAATAATATATATAAATGATATTTAGTTTTTTAAAACCAAGAAAACTTTATTTTTCCTGATTCTTGCGAAATGCAATTGAAGTATAGTATTTTTAGTATTTTCACACATCGGACCATAGATTCCCCAACCCTTTCTCCTTTCCTTGTTTTTCCTAGTAACGTCTTCTCTCAGCATCAATCTCATCGAGACGACAATATGATCCAGATTCCAGTGTTGTATCTCCAAGTGTCTTTGTTCCAGCAATCAATACCTCTTCAGTAGAGCTGGGGGGGGGGGGGGGGAGGGGAGAGCGCATTTATTGCATACTAAGACACAGAGACTAAAAGAATTTTTGATTCCTCCTGTCTCCCGTGCTATAACTTCGTAAATTATTATACTTCATATTCAGATAATATCAATCCTTGTACTCTGATTATGTAGCGTAATTTGTTTCAAAAAATTATATTCAAAATAACATTCATAAGTATTTTCATCATATCAAAAGTAATGGCTTCATTATTATTGGGTAAAATAGTAATACATACATATACCTACATATACCAAAGGCACTGCCCCTAATTTTGGGGGGTAGCCGACATCAACAAATGAAACAAAACAAAAAAGGGGACCTCTACTCTCTACGTTACTCCAGCCTAACCAGGAACTCAACCGAGTTCAGCTGGTACTGCTAGGGTGCCACAGCCCAACCTCCCACATTATCCACCACAGATGAAGCTTCATAATGCTGAATCCCCTACTGCTGCTACCTCCGCGGTCATCTAAGACACCGGAGGAAGCAGCAGGGCCTACCGGAACTGCGTCACAATCACTCACCATTCATTCCTATTTCTAGCACGCTCTCTTGCCTCTCACACATCAATCCTCCTATCACCCAGAGCTTTCTTCACACCATCCATCCACCCAAACCTTGGCCTTCCTCTTGTACTTCTCCCATCAACTCTTGCATTCATCACCCTCTTTAGCAGACAGCCATTTTCCATTCTCTCAACATGACCAAACCACCTCAACACATTCATATCCACTCTAGCCGCTAACTCAATTCTTACACCCGTTCTCTCCCTCACCACTTCGTTCCTAACCCTATCTACTCGGGATACACCAGCCATGCTCCTTAGGCACTTCATCTCAAACACATTCAATTTGTGTCTCTCCACCACTTTCATTCCCCACAACTCCGATCCAAACATGACAGCTGGTACAATCACTTTCTCATATAGAACTCTCTTTACATTCATGCCCAATCCTCTATTTTTTACTACTCCCTTAACTGCCCCCAGAATAGTAATGATAAATGAAAAAGAGAAAAATATGCAAATACAAACACTTATAAAAAATTCATTCATATATATATACATATATATATATATATTTTTGGGCTCAAGCCATGTCGTCCTGATGGAAGTTCCTATAGGGTAGCTTCCTAGGGTATATTACAACTACGGCGATATCCCCAGAGAATTTACCTTAAGGTACCAGAATTCTAACTCCTGGAGCGAGTATCCCTCGTGAAAGGGATATCGCGACATATCAGAGGACGTATTCTAGACACGTCACATGGCAATCTACATCCTGGACAGAGATTTCGTCTCGTAGGAGGTGATTGCGAGATACGAATTCGGGAAAGAAAAAGGGGAGCCGCTCCCAAGGCTTCCCTATCCCACGATTCGTATGCGTGCCTGGCGCCAATCCTGGCGCCATCTGTATTCCTTTTTGCGTAGCTTAACACCTCGGTGTTTTTTCCTGTTTTTCTCGCAAATCTTGGATTTATTCGACTTTTCATGGCTTCTTCGTCTTCATCGGCCTCTGATAAGTTGAGTATAGTGTCTGTTATGTATAAATGTAGGCTCTTGGTAAAATTTTGAGTGATTAATAGGATTAATCTTTGATACAAGAGCCGTAGCCTACCAGAGGCGTCTTGGACGCTGTCGCTCGCTAGGTATAAGTTAGTTAGTCAGAGCGACATTCCTGGTTGTTTTGCTTTAATAAATTTTAGCTATTTAGCATTACATAGGATTTCCTTTGGTGCTTAATATTACTTGGCGAAGTATTCGCCATTCTGGCCTACGCTAGGCCATGTAGCCTAGTCGTTTGGTCCTAGTACTTCATGCATGATTATGGTTTTTCCGAGTGTAATTAAAATTTTATTGAAGCTTTAGGCTATATTTTATACATTTTAGACTGTGTGGAATATTTCCAAGATAGTATACGAGTGAGTTTCGGTGAATTAGGTAATCGATTCTCTTGGTGCCTAGGCTAGTTGCTTATGGAGCCTTAGTATACTTTATCATACTCCCCGGTTGCTTTCTTTTCTTCGGAGAAGGTATGCAATCCCTTTCCCTCTGTTTAAGCCTTGGGCTTATCCCTAAGTGGTTTTTTCCGAAATTTATTTTCGATAAAACTATACTAGGGTGTTACTGTACCTTCCTGTTCCTGTAGTTATGGTTCAAGAGGGACAGAACAACAGAGTTTTTAATCTGAGTCTGTGTTGTCTGGCTTGGGGCTGAGTCCCCCTCGCTGACCTAACACATACAAAGGGAGCTTACCGAAGGTTTCTGTGGATATGATTCCTTCTTTTGTGATCTACCAGACTAGTCCTGTTGCTGTTCTCGCTGGAGGATAAGTTCTTCCCTTGGGAGTAGCAACGCCTTCCTTGCTTTGGTGCTCTGGAAGCTGGCAAGTATTGCTGGCCTTTCCCCTTAGATCTCCCTTAGGCTAAGATAAGTTTCTTAGCTGCGGGTGATCTGTCACTAAAGCAAGGTTGGCAGGACCCTCTTGTCCCTTCCCCCTCTTTCTTCATACTGTACTGTACGTCGTTCTACATCTGGACCTAGTATAGGTTAGGATGTGGAATTGACTCAGCCCCTTGCCGGCCGGCAGAGCTGGCAGGCAGGGGTCTTACTGTACTGTACGTCGTTCTACTTCTGGACCTAGTATAGGTTAGGATGTGGAATTGACTCAGCCCCTTGCCGGCCGGCAGAGCAGCTGGCCGGCAAGGGTCTTATGTTTTCGAATGCTGCCCGGACCTCTCTTGGTCCCTCATCCATGCCTGCCGGCAGAGCCGGACGGCATGGGTCAAGGAAGCCTGAATTAGTTTCTCCCCTTCCTTATATGCACTCTTTCGGTTGCCGGGATTGGAGGTTGTGTACACTCTTATCCCGGCATCCATTCTATTTTTCTTCTAAGTGCTGTACCTGTCCCGGCTGCCGGCCTATGAGGCCGGCAGCCGGGCAGGTGTAGTCCTCTGGTTCTTTTGCTGCCGGCTGGCATCGGTCTTGTACCTTTGCCGGCCGGCTTATGTCAGCCCTTGTCTGCCGGTCACCAAGAGTGTGGCCGGCAGCTGGGTACTACCTTGTGTAGTTGCTGGCCGGCAGCCATTGCCGGCCAACACTGGCTGTTACCGGCCGGCAGTTGCTGCCGACCGGCACAGGCATTTGAACCAGAGTGCTGCCGCCCTATAGCTGTTAAGTAGTATACTTTAAAGCTAGTTGGGGTATGTGCAGGCCGGCAAAGGAAGGCCGGCACACATCCCCCTATACTGTACTAGTATTCTTCTGTATAGCATATACAGTAAGAGGAAAACTATAGTAAGGGTTTTGGTACAGCACTGTGTCTTCTAACACTATTGTGTTTTCTTGCACACCCCTTTGCTGTTGCCCTCAGATAGGAAGCTGAGTTCTTCCCTGTCTATTATCCAGGATTTTAAAATCATTGCTTAGGTGTGAGCTCCACCTGTTTCCTCTGGAAACCTTGCATTGGTTACTCTAGAAGAGATAAACCATTTTTGATTTTATTATCTGGAAGGCTGCAACAATGGGTTGTGAGGGAAACACAAGTGTGTGTCTTTCCTTTCTGAATTGTTATGCTATACTATGCATATCCAGTGATACATAGTTCACTTGATACTCATGGAAATTTCTTCTCTTTACAGAAGGACACTCCGAAGTGGGGAAGTGCTTTCTGCAATGTCAGCAGCAAGAACCTCTGCGGACATGAGTTTTGTAGGAGACACGCAGCATACGCTGTCTCCAAGGATGATCTCCGGTATTGGGACCCTCAGGTATGTACTGTGTGCACTAACCTGATTAATGAGACATTTAAATAGCTAGGAAGAAGCTTCGTACCTGGGTAAGGGGCTTCCAAAAGAACACTTTTGGCCCTTATCTTCCAAGTGAGAAGATGGGGGCGTATCCTTTCCTAAGGCATCAGCTGATGCAGTGATTCCCCAGCCTCAAGAGGAGATCCCCTAAGTTCAGATCCAGGTGGATGCTGAAGTCGCGGTCGCGATGTAAGACATCCAGCTAGATGACAGGATGTCTGATGTGGACGGGTGTCAGGAGGAAGACCTCCTGGCAGAAGCCCAGGATGAAGTTCAAGCCCCAGACGTTGTAGAGGTAGACGTCGACGAGGTGTCGGCTACTCCGGTTCAGATTCCGGAGCCTATTCCCTCTACATCGGCCGGTCTCCCAGTAGAGCTGGGACAGGCCCTCTCTTCTATTGTTGGAATGATCCAACAAATGCAGAAGGAGAATCAGGAGAAGGCGGCTGCAATGGAACTGCGAATGCAGTGCCTTGCAGAATCACATGGGCCCCAGAAAAAGCTCAATGTGAAAGACCTTCCCTTGTGCTCAGATGCTAACCCATGGAGGTATGCTGAGCACATGCCGATGACGACTGGAAAGATCGTCATCTCGGATAAGCTGGGCTCAGTTCCCCTGGAGGGTGGAATTCTGGCCCAGCAAGGCATCATATCCGGACTGTTATGTCCGGCTGAGGAAGGAACCAGCTTCAAAGGAGGAGACAGAGCCGAAGGAGGTCATAGTGATGGACCATGCTAAGGCTCAAGCTCTACTTTCATCCTCGATGAAAGAGAGGGGCTTCTCTAACTCAAAGGTAGCTGCATTGAATAGGAAGCTCCCTTCCTTTGTGTCCTCGCCTACTAGAGCCTTCCCCTTTTTACAGAAAGGGTTTCTGGCTGTACTAAAAGCAATCGAGGCCGGCAAGTCTTGCCCCTCCCTAGAGGAGTGTAAACCCTTGTCGCTGGCCCTGCCTATTGACCACAAAGACTGGAAGGACGTCCATCTTACGTTCTCAGTGGGAAAGTTGGAGGCTGATATTGCCGGACGTCAGTTCGGCAAGGACCTCCCTAAGCTGTCTGACTTTCTTTTGCGAAGTGAGTTCGATACAAAAGAAAGACTGACTGCCTCAATGTCTCTTCAGACTACTCTCGAGACGATGGCAAGTGACCCCAAGGTCCATGAAATGTTCATGGTAGTGGCCAAGCCTCATCTGGCCACAGTGACGAAGGACCTTCATGGCTTCGTCAAGGCAAGGAGAGCTTGTAGGGAGTTCGTGTTTACCTCGGCTACGGTGAGGCACGAGCTAAAGAAACTAATCTCCTCCAACATTTGGGGAAAAGACCTTTTCCCTACCGACTTGGTCAAAGAAGTTGTTGATAAAGCCGCCTTGGAGAATAGAAACCTTTTCCAGAAGTGGGGCCTGGCTATCAAAAGAAAGTCTTCCCCGGATGAGGGTCCTCAACCAAAGAGGAAGACTATGAGGACTAGGCTACCGTCTCGGCCAGCCAAGCCTCTTAGACAGCAACAGCAACTGCAATTGCCATTGCCCCCAGTGCCCCAGACGTGGCACAAACCCCGACCACCTTTCAGTGGGTACCCCAGGCCGTTTCGACACAGTCCACGGCATTCACCCCAGCGTTCGAAGGGCAGTCTACTTCCTTTCGAGCAAAGCCTAGAGGAGCAACCAGAGGCTCGTCTAGACGCCCCTCAAGGGGAAGGGGATTCAGGGGTGGTCGTGGTCAGGAAGGCAAGACCTCAGGACGGCAGTCCAAGTGAGGTGATACCGGTAGGAGGGAGACTTCTGAAATTTCGGGATCGGTGGACCTTCCATCCCTGGGCCCACAGCCTACTCAAGAATGGACTGGGCGGGAGCTGGTACAGCACTCCACCCCCGTGCCTTCGGTTTTTCCAACACTCCACCCCCGTTATGGAGGAGTACGTTCAAGAACTGTTGGAGAAAAAAGGTGATCCGAAGGGTGAAGCCCATCAATTTCTAAGGGAGGCTGTTTTGTGTTCCCAAGAAAGACTCGGAAAAGCTCAGAGTCATTCTGGACTTGTCGCCACTTAACAAGTTCATAGTGAATTGCAAATTCAAAATGCTAACACTGCAACACATAAGGACCTTACTGCCCAAGAGGGCATATTCCGTCTCTATAGACTTGTCAGACGCCTATTGGCACATTCCAATTAGCCATCGACTCTCCCCCTACCTAGGGTTCAGGCTACAACGAAGACTATACGCCTTCGGAGCCATGCCATTCGGGCTAAACATAGCCCCAAGGATTTTTACGAAGCTTGCGAGCGTAGCTCTCAAACAATTTCGCCTAAAGGGAATTCAGGTAGTAGCCTACCTGGACGACTGGTTGGTGTGGGCAGCATCCGAGACAGAATGCTTGCAAGCTTCCAGTCAAGTGATCCAGTTCCTAGAGTACCTAGGCTTCAAGATCAACAGAAAAAGTCTCGACTTTCTCCATCTCAAAAGTTCCAGTGGCTGGGAATCCACTGGGACCTTTTGTCACACCGTTTCTCCACCCCGGCGAAGAAAAGGAAGGAGATAGCGGGTTCTGTCAAGAGACTTCAAGATTCCGAAAGGATATCAAGACACGAGCAGGAGAGAGTACTGCGCTCTCTCCAGTTTGCTTCGGTGACAGACCCAGTGCTAAGAGCACAGCTAAAGGATGCAATCGGAGTTTGGAGAAGTTATGCATCAAATGCGTGAAGAGATCTGAGAAGACCAGCCGCTTCGGCTAAGTACTCTTCTCAGGCCTTGGTCCCAAGCCAGACATCTAAAGAAGTCAGGTTCTTCTTCAGCCACCTCCCCCGTCGGTGACGATTCACTCAGACGCCTCGAAGGAGGGATGGGGAGGTCACTCTCATCGGAAAAAAGTCCAGGGGACTTGGTCCAGGCTATTCAAGACCTTAAACATAAAACTTTCTAGAAGCTAGGGCAGTGCTCCTTACCTTAAAGAAAGTCTCCCCGCATCACTCGATCCACATAAGGTGGTGATAGACAGCGAGGTAGTTGTGAGATACTTGAATCGACAAGGATCGAGGTCACCACCTCTCAACCAGGTGATGTTGGCCGTCTTCCGATTGGCGGAAAAGAAGAAGTGGTACCTGTCGGCAGTTCACCTTCAAGGAGTCCGCAATGTGACAGCGGACGCTCTATCCAGGTTCACACCGATAGAGTCGGAATGGTCCTTAGACGCAGGATCATTCTCCTTCATTCTGAATCAGTCCCAGAACTGCAGATAGACCTCTTTGCGACGAAAGACAACAAGAAGTTGCCCCTGTACGTGCCCCGTACGAGGATCCATTAGCGGAAGCAGTGGACGCGATGTCCCTCGACTGGAACAGATGGTCCAAGATTTATCTGTTCCCTACTCACAACCTTCTGTTGAGGGTCCTCAACAAACTGAGATCCTTCAAAGGGTAGCGGCAATAGTGGCCCACAAGTGGCCGAACAGCGTGTGGTTCCTCCTGGCATTGGAACTGTAGCTGAAGTTTGTACCACTACCAGATCCAGTTCTGACCCAGCGAGTCCAGAAGTCAACTGTCTGCGCTTCATTACAGAAAACCCGGACCCTGCAGCTCATGATTTTCTCTCCCTAGCGGTGAGAAAGCGTTTCGGGATTTCGAAAGCCAGTATAGACTTCCTTGAGGAATATAAGTGCAAATCTACTAGAAGGCAATATGAGTCATCTTGGAGAAAATGGGTGGCCTTTTGTCAAGGCGAAGATTCCGCAGGAGATCTTGACAGACTTCTGCTTATCTTTTTTCCCCACCTCCATGGTCAAGGGTTGGCAGCGAACACGATTTCAGCGTGTAAGTCTGCTTTGACAAGATCCATTCTATATGCCTTCCAGGTCGACCTAGGTAACGAGATCTTTAATAAAGTCCCGAAAGCCTGTGCTAGGCTCAGACCTTCAACACCTCCAAAGCCCATTTCATGGTCTTTAGACAAGTTCTTCATTTCGCTTCTCTGTTGAGCAATGAAGAGTGTGCGTTAAAGGATTTGACACAAAAAGTTATTTTCCTATTTTGCACTCGCGTCCGGGGCCAGGGTTAGTGAGATTGTAGCCTCTCGAGAGAGGCAGGTCATGTTCAGTTCCTGGATGGGGAAGAACTGAACCTGTTTCCGGATCCTATGTTTCTCGCCAAGAATGAGTTACCCACCAACAGGTGGGGTCCCTGGAGAATCTGCCCTCTGAAAGAAGATGCATCTCTATGTCCAGTAGAATGCCTAAATGTCTATCTTCATAGAACTTCAGACTTCAAGGGTGGTCAACTATTCAGGGAAGAAACATCAGGCTCAAATTTATCTCTGAATCAACTCGGAGCGAAAATCACATATTTTATTCGCAGAGCGGATCCTGACAATACACCCGCAGGTCACGATCCGAGGAAAGTTGCCTCATTCTTAAATTTCTTTAATTGTATGGATTTTGAACATCTCCGTTCATACACTGGCTGGAAGTCTTCCAGAGTGTTCTTTCGCCACTATGCGAAGCAAGTAGAGGAACTAAAAGAGATCTGTGGTAGCAGTGGGTCGCGGTGTTAACCCTACTGTTTAAC
>NC_090731.1:50847509-50850009 GCF_036898095.1 Palaemon carinicauda
GTGGTAGTTCTTTCTAGTCCACAAATAGTAGTGCTTACAGAAAGACAAGACTTGGTATGTGGCCATCAGAGAAGAAGTATGGTCATCCTAAGCTCAGACGTAGTTCTTATTATTATTATTATTATTATTATTATTATTATTATTATTATTATTATTATTATTATTATTATTATTATTATTATTATTATTTGCTAAGCTACAACCCTAGTTGGAAAAGCAGAATGCTACCTCGGGCTAGATCATTTCTAGCCCGAGGTAGCTGCACATGTGTAGGACTCAAGCTAATGAGTCCCAGCCACACCCATAGCTTGTCACTGCCGCTGTACCCAATCGCCATGGGACATTTTGTTGTGTTAATAATGGTGAGGGATGATAAAAAAGAATCAGTGAGCTGGCTCAGTGATTGGATTAATTGTAACAATGAGTGTGTGCAGAAGTCACCATCAAATTCCTGACCTTATGCACAAGATAGCAGTGGCAAGAGGGGGATCGACACGACTGCAAGGTACACAAGGGTGAAAGACAAATATTCGTCTCTAATTCCCCAGCCATAGTTCTTTTACGGGTAAGCTCCCGGCAAGGCTGCTAAATAGTATCCTCTGTGTGGCTATTTCTCTCCAAAGGTTACACCTACTTTATAGGATCCAAAAAGCAGTAAAGGTAAATTAAGCTAGTGCATCTCATCAAGGTTACACAGTCCCTTGCCCTTGTGGTGGTAAAGACCCCAGAGCCGTAACAGACAGAGGCTATCGCACTACCCAAGACTAGACAGCATTAGTTTGGTTTTATAATGTTCTTCTACAAGAAGAGTTCCTTTCCACATCTAAAGAGTCTGTTTTATCCTTATCAATTGAAAGTTGTCACTAAACAATTTCAAATGTTTAAAGGCTGCTCACTAATGGCAAAGAAAAGGAACAGTAACATTGCCCTAGCAAGAAGGACAATGTCCTTGAGACTGATCAAATATACATATGATTAGCGCCCAACCATCTCTCCACCTAAGCTAGAACCATGGAGAGCCAGATAATGGCTGCTGATGACTCAGCAGGTTGACCTATAGACTCGAAAACCTCCCATCCTTAGCTCACAAGAATGGTGAGTTTGCAGCCAATAAAGGCACTAATGAGTTTGAACTGGACTAGAGCCCTAGTCTGGCAATCACCAGGCAGAGACTTACCTACAGGACGTTACACATGAGTGAAGAATAATTTGCCGATTAGCTTAGTGCTGTCAGGTGCTGAAAGAGGAGAATGTGTACAGAATAGCCAGACTATTCAATATACATGTAAGCAAGGGATAAATGAGCCGTAACTGGAGAATGGCCGGTCAAAATTCTTGTTTTTATGTTATGTAAAGATAATATAAATAGCATGAGCCAAATAATTAGGTTTTATGGTTATTATGTTGCCTGGAAAATTATAGCTGTATTTATTGGCCGTTAGCAATGAGAAGGAAGGCAGAATAAAAAAAAAAAACCGTTAAAGGCATTGTTATTGAGTTGTAAGCAGTGATTGTTATAGTTCGTAAAAGCCACACACTACCATGTTTACTAAATATTGAAACGCTAAAGATCGTGAAAGTACCAGTTAAAATTTGCCAGTCAATAATTTCATTCTGTTGCAATAAATCAAGCATATTCTCCTGATTACAGATTAAAGAAGGTTCATCAAACCCTTGGAATTTTAGAACCTCTCCCCGATGATTGATTGCCAATATGATTGGATATGACAATGATTCGACAATGATCTCTTCCCTACTAATAGAGAAATAGCTAAAGCATGTTTATTATGGAAAAAAAAAATTTCAAATATAAATCCTAATAAGAAATGCCATCGAATATATAAAGCAATGATTGGATTCCGAAGTACAACACAAGCTTAGTGTTTTTTTTAAAGAATCAAACTACAATTATTTTCTAAATCAAAGCCTTCAAGGAGAGAGAGAGAGAGAGAGAGAGAGAGAGAGAGGAGAGAGAGAGAGAGAGAGAGAGAGAGAGAGAGAGAGAGGAATGGGGTTTTGGAGTTATGATTCATACCATTAGAAAACATTTTTTAAAAAAGAGCTTTCACTCCCATGTTGTAAACATTTTCTTAAACGCTTTTTAGCTAAAAAAAATCTTTTTATTAGTCATATTTTCAAAATTCCTGCATATATGATCACTACTATTGTATGTGCTGTCTCTAACCCTTTGTGTATTTTTTTCTTCTTTTCAAAATGATCAAATGGCATCAGATCCGATGACAAGAAACAGCAGAGCTCTCTCTCTCTCTCTCTCTCTATCTCTCTCCTCTCTCTCTCTCTCTCTCTCTCTCTCCTCTCTCTCTCTCTCTCTCTCTCTCTCTCTTTGAAATTTGTCTCAATGAATTTTGAGCGCATTTGTTTATTCTACTTTCATTTTCTGGTTTTAAAGGACGCTAACGATTAGCAAGGGTGAGAGGCAGGCAATTCGACTGTTACAAATGTTTTACCAACTTATATATAGCAGTATTAGATATGTGTA
>NC_090731.1:50857509-50860009 GCF_036898095.1 Palaemon carinicauda
AAAAAATTAGTATATTCTATAAAAAGTTAACAATTAAAAATTAACACCAAAATTTAATCACTCGAAATATCAAATCTGAACTAAACCTTAAAATAAGAAAAAAAGGTTACTCTATGAAATTATACAATCAATAGTTTCACTAGAAGTTGATTTATAAAAAGATTTAATTTTGATAATTAATGAAAAAATTACACTTTAAAACGTAAAGAAAATAAATCCGAATTACTATTACTTATATTTAACTGATACTCAAAACTTTGGCTCACACGACATTACCAAACGATTAAGCAAAAATAAATACACCTCACAGGGCCAGTAAAAAAAAATTATACTATAAAAGATACTTGCATTAACATACTTCACTTTTATTTAAGGCATACAATAATATCACCAATGTTTGATTCAATACTATATACATTATATGATGAGGAAAAATCACTTTTCAGATTTGAGAGGATACACTATGCATGTTTTGAGAGGAGACACTAACCTTGTAGTGGCTGGATAGAGGCTGGCAAAAGCACAAATCTGGATCTCTTCTGCTTTCTTTACATTGCTAGGTCCTATATTTATTAATTTAATTCACTCTAGAAATTTCTAGTAAATCATTCTCGTGGAGAAGGGGCATGGCTCTAGCGGCGTAAGGTTGCCAACTTAGTAATTTGAAGGGGTACTACCATTGCTTGTGAGGCCACACACTCTCTCTCTCTCTCTCTCTCTCTCTCTCTCTCTCTCTCTCTCTCTCTCTCTCTCTCTCTCTCTCTCTCTCTCTCTCTCTCTCTCAGGTAACTCCGCCTACCTCCTCTCATAACATTAGAAAAAAAAAAGAATAATTTTTAGTCGAGAACTTTCCCGTACCTTCAAACCACATGGATACATGACACAATCCCTAATGTGTGTGTCATACAGCATACCTTTAAACATGATTAAGTAACACTTCGTAAAACAACTATTGTGAAATGAAAATTTAATTCTTTAAGATAATATAAATTTATATATACGAAACTGAATGAAAATACAACTCAAGGAATGACGAGAGTCTGTAATTTGCATACATTACTGAATCCCCCGTTAGTTGAACTCACCTTACGAGCTGGCTATACATCTCTTATATACACAAATAAAACATTCTATTTTCATAAGGACTAGCTTCGTAAGACAATATATATATATATATATATATATATATATATATATATATATATACATATGTATATATATATATATATATATATATATATATATATTTGAATATATATATATATATATATATATATATATATATATATATATATATATATATACATATATATGTATATATGTGTAGTGTATGTGTATGTTAGTATGTGTCTGTGTATTTCTTTTTCTTATTACTAGTTGGGATTTCTAGTAGTTTGAAATCTCTAGAGAGTAACAATCAGTCAAAGAACAAAAATATGCATTGATTTATTAATTGCAATTTTTCTATTTCCTGGTTATTGCATTTCTCTAAAAATATTAACTTAAGCATAGCCATTGACAATCAATATTGTTATTTAGGTTTTTTCACTTATTATTTTTAGTTTTTATATCTTTATAATTAAAAATATGTATATTATAAAAAATATGAAAGATTGGTAAACGGTAATGCAACTAATTCATACTAATTAAACTATATAACTACTTGTTGGTGCCGGTGGTGGTATTTGAACGGCAACATGTGTATAAGAACCTAATGGGAAAATGACTCAAGTGATTTACTAATCAAGAATTCTTTTAGGAGTTTTTTTTTTTCTTATATCAGTATAGGTTTTTTTTCCAACCTATCATAATTTAGTTGACCTATTTATTATGAATTATGATTCACTATATTATTTCTTTGATGCCAAAAATTTAAGAAGACATTTAGAAGGCAGCATATATATATCCATAAACTCATGGTAACTAGTGTTTATTAGTGGATTGACTGCTTTGTTATATTTTTTATTTCATTGCATTAAGGTTTTACAATGGCTTTCATTCTCCTTTTTTATATTTTATTTTTCATTCGCCTAGTTCCATTCCCATCTTAAAGGTCCCGGGAGTAAACTAACAACAATCATATTCACAGTGTAGTCTTGTTATACTGTTACTGGATACCTGCAGTTTTTTATTATTATTATTATTATTATTATTATTATTATTATTATTATTATTATTATTATTATTGTTAGTTAAGCTACAACAATAAAAGGAAAAGCAGTATGCCATAGCCCCAAAGGCTCCAACAGAGATAAATAGCTGACTATAGAAAGGAAATAAGGAAATACAAAAACTATAAGAGGAGTAATGAATAATTAGTGAAAAATATCTTGAGATCAACAACGATGAAATAGATCTCTCTTATATATACTATAAAGAGAAACTTATGTCATCCCCTTCAGCATAAACACATTAGCTGTAAGTTTAAAGTTCTACCGATTCAACTACATGATTCGGAAGATAACAAAGGAATAAAAATTTTGGAATGTTATGCATTGTT
>NC_090731.1:50867509-50882509 GCF_036898095.1 Palaemon carinicauda
CTGACGCAAATCCCTCTAGGTACATGTGGGCAAAGCCCGAACATTTCCCTTCCTGGCTTTTTTCATATATATTTTCGAGATTTCAGACTTATTTCCTTCGTAGTTCAGGCTGCAATGTCATGAAAAAATCTTTATATATGTTTGAGTAACTCTGCATACTATTATATATATATATATATATATATATATATATATATATATATATATATATATATATACATATATGTATATATATACATTTATATACACACACACACACACACACACACACACACACACATATATATATATATATATATATATATATATATATATATATATATATATATATATATATATATATATATATATATATATATATATACATACATATATATATATATATATATATATATATATATATATTTATATATATATATATATACATATATATATATATATATATATATATATATATATATATATATATATATATATATATATATATATGTATATATATATATATATATATATATACATATATATATATATATATATATAGTATATATATATATATATATATATATATATATATATATATATATATATATATATATATATATATATATATATACATATATATATGTAAAATGAAAGACTTGTTCTTTCTCGTTCCTGCTTTTCTGGAGCTAAACTAACTAATTTAACTTTTCTAACTCATGAAATTAAAATTATCTTGATGGACCTCGATGCTTATAGAGTTGGGCATTCAAATGTTATTTTCCTTCCAATTTTATAAGGACTGCTGACTATATAATTTCAAAGTTATATGTCATTTTTTGCAAATTACGAAGAAAGGTTCTTTTATTAATTATTGGAGGATTTGTTATATTACTTAATTATGTTAATGCGTCTGGGTAGCTAAAGTGCAGCTGATTACAGTCCAATGTCCATAACACCCATATATTCTGAAGTTCTTCAACGTCTTTTGGCCAAACGTCTAAACAGGTTTGCTTAAGGTGATCATTTGTTTCCTAATGCACCATTTGGCTTCCGTAAAGGCCTTAGAGCATGTGATGCCCTTCCTATCATCTCCAATGCTGTACAAATATTCTTGATTATGGTCAGGAAATTCATATTATTGGCCTTAATTTAGAGACGCCATTGATTACGTTAATCATTAGGCCATTGTTTTCGAACTCATACAGTTAGTAGTGGATGAATCTTTTCTTAATATTAGTATTGAGTTTTAAAGTCATAGATCGCAAAGTGTTGTTGTTGATGGGCACTATAGTTAGTAGGCTATAAGAATGTGATACCTGGTATTTCTTAGGGTAGTGTTGTGGACCCATTATTTTTCATACTATATACACATGACATAAGGTTTAGCCTAGAAAACAAGCTCGTTGCATATGTAGGTGGTGGTATTCTCTTTGTATCAGATACCTGGGATACCAATAATAAAGATCTATCTAAAATCAGTGCATGGTGTAAATCATTGGGCTTGAAGTTGAGTCTTTACAAAACTTAAAGCATGATTGGAAGTAGGTCAAGGACAGTTGCTCCTCAACATCTGGATCTTAGCATTGAGGTTTCATTAACATATCAGGTCTATATCTTTTTCAATTACAAAATAATTGTTTTATTGAGAAGGTATTTTAAGATTTTCGGTGATTATTTTATTCCGAAGAAGTTTTTAATTTTTTTTCATTCTGCCTTATTTCGAGTATTGTTCTCTTATCTGATCCTCAGGTAATGACTCTACTCCAACTTTGTGGGACAGGAACTTTCGGTCTATTAAAATTCTTATTCCTAATCTATTATTATTATTATTATTATTATTATTATTATTATTATTATTATTATTATTATTATTACTAGCAGCTAAGCTACAACGTGGTTGGAAAGGCCTGATGCTGTAAGCCCTTTGGTCCCAACAGGGGAAAATATCAAATCAAAATAGAAAAATGTAAGATAATTCACAACATTAAATCAGATCTATCATATACACTCTATGAAAAATTCATAAACACAAGCGGAAGAGAAACAAGATAGAAAAAGCATGCCCGAGTGTACCCTCAAGCAAGGGAACTCTACCCAAAGACACCGGAAGACAATGCCACAGAGGTTATGGCAAAACTCAAGACTAGAGAATAATGATTTGATTTTGGAGTGTCCTTCCCCTAGAAGAGTTGTTTACCATAGATAACGAGTCAATTCTACTCTTACCAAGAGGATAGTTGTCACTAAACAATTATAGTGCAGTAGTTATATCCTTGAGTGAAAAAGATCTATTTGGTAACCTATATGTTGTCAGGTGTATGAGAACAGAGGAGAATGTGAAATTAATAGGCCAGACCATTCGGTTTAAATGTAGACAATACAAAAAAACGAGTCTTAACCAGAGAAAGGAATCCAATGTAGTACTCCCAACAGGGAAAAATATCCCAGTGAGGAAAGGCAACAAGGAAATAAATAAACTTAAAGAGAAGTAATAACAATAAGAATAAAAAAATGTAAGATCACCCACAACATTAAATCAGATCTATCATATACACTATATGGAAAATTCATAAACACAAGATAGAAAAAGCGTGCCCGAGTGTACCCTCAAGCAAGGGAACTCTAACCAAAGACAGGGGAAGACCATGGCACAGAGGTTTTAACACTACCCAAGACTAGAGAACAATGATTTGATTTTGGAGTTTCCTTCCCCTAGAAGAGTTGTTTACCATAGATAACGAGTCAATTCCACCCTTACCAAGAGGATAGTTGTCACTAAACAATTATAGTGCAGTAGTTATATCCTTGAGTGAAAAAGATCTATTTCGTAACCTATATGTTGTCAGGTGTATGAGGACAGAGGAGAATGTGAAATTAATAGGCCAGACTATTCGATTTATGTGTAGGCAGTAAAAAAAAAATGAGTCTTAACCAGAGAGAGGAATCCAATATAGTACTCTCTGGCCAATCAAAGGATCCAATAACTCTCTAACGGTAGTATCTCAACGGGTGGCTGGTACTATGGCTAACCTACTACCTAGATATTAATCTCTGACACCGTCGTTCAATTAGTTCGTTATGCATGTTGCATAAGTTTTTTTTCATAATTCTGATCATCATTTGCATTCAGCTCTTCGTGGACAATACCATCTTGTTTTTAATACCGGGTATGCAGTTAATTCAAATAGTCAGGCCTTCTCCATCATGTGGGATGATCATAATCAGGTAGTTGAATCGGAGGAACTTCAAAATTTGAAACTTACAGCAAATGTTCTTATGTTGAACAGGCTGACATAAGTCTCTTTTTATAGTTTGTAGGTAGTAGGTTGGCTAGGGCACCACTAGACAGTTATGGGGTCCTTTGTCTGGCCAGACAGTACTACATTGGATCATTCTCTCTGGTTACAGTTCAGTTTCCCTCTGCGACACACACACGCGCATACTCACACACACACGGAGTAGTCTGGCCTATTCTTTGTGTGTGTTTGTTTTTTGCCTAGTTTCGCGAATGCTGCCACGTGATGTTCTTCACATATATATTTATCTACGTATGGAAAAGTTAAAATATATTAGTCAGTACTTTCGTTTTATTAGTGATATCGATAATGAGAAGAAATATACAAAGATATTGTATGTATGCAGGAGAATTGGACACATTAGCTGTCAAATTCTTGATAATTCAAGATAGGTCAGATTTAAAAAAAATTCATAATAAGTGATCAATGGAAAACCGAGGAGGGGTCAGGTTTAAATTGTAACTTAAATGAACTAAGTAAGAGCATTTTAAATAGTTGACTTTCATGATTGACGTTTTGAACTAGTAAGAGAAAAAAATTAAAAAGTTAGTGCCCGAACAGTGAACTCGAGTTTACAGTGATATATCTTAAATTAGTCAGGATGGCAGAATTAAGTGAACTAATTAAGATTAGTTGAACCTTAGGTTATGATGGGAATGAGTTAGGAGCTTTCATGAAAAAAAGGAGGAGAAAGGCACAGAGAGGAAGAAATAGCAGAGAGAGAGGAAAATCATCAGCATATAAGAGAGAGAGGGAAAAAGAAAGGCGTAAAGAAGCAATAGAAAGTGAAAAGAAACAAGAGATGATTGGGATGCAGAAGGAGACTAAATAAAAAGTTGCGGTTCGAGATGGCAATTAGAAAGACAAAAACAGAGGTCTGAAATGCCGTTGTCTGTAACTAAAGTAAATCTCCTCAAGCTTTGACGTTCTTTATGAAAAGAGTAACAACTTGGCCGATTATCTACAACGACTTACAGTTTTTGCAACAGCTACATAGGATTAGCATCATTACTTCATGAAAAAACACTTCATATATCTCAGTAACTGACGCCCGATGAAGCAGTGAATATTGACTGAGTTAAAAATCATTTGTTTAAAGGACTTGAATGCACAGTAAAAGAATTTCCTGGTAAGGTTCGAAACTCTAGACTTCACAAAGGTGAAACTCCTCATAAATTTTCTGTCAATATGAAGTTTATTGAACGTTGATTGGAAAGGGGTGAGTGTCGAGCTGCAATAAGGGATTTAAAAGATTTATTGTTTGTGAAAAAAATTATGCTGCAGGAGACCTTCAATGAGGTATGTTCTTGAAAAAAAAAAAAAAATCTTCAGCTGAAGTTGTTGAAGTTGCGAGCTTTCACATTGAGGCCCATTGCCATACATTCATTAAAAGCTATGTAAACAATGTAAGTGCCAAGGAATGATCCTATTTAAACACCTGTGCAAATTAATGGTAGTAATTTTATCAAACCGGAATATAAACCTGCTAGAATGACATTTTCCTTTGGCAAAAACCTGTCCACAAGGCAGCTGATTGCTTTTCACACGAAAAAAATTGAAAAAAAAAAATCTGCTAGAACGTCAAAGCCACTGGAAACAAATGTTAACTTCGTTACCTTGGAAGCATCTAAAACGAAGACCGAGATTGATGCTTGCACGTTTAAGTAAATCCAACAAACTTGATGGATGACGATGATAAAGTTGATAAATGGCAACGGATTCAAAGTAGCATATGGCAGGTCATCAAGTCTATATTCATACAATATATATATATATATATATATATATATATATATATATATATATATATATATATATATATATATATATATATATACATATATATATATGTATATATATATATACATATATATATATATATATATATATATATATATATATATATGTATATATATACATATATATATATATATATATATATATATATATATATATATATATATATATATGTATATATATACACATATATATATGTATATATAAAAAAAATATATATATATATATATATATATATATATATATATATATATACTGTATATATATATTTATATATATATATATATTACTTTTTCACTAAATGATATATTAATGTCATCTCCCTTGTTCTGGGACCAACCCTATGCCATTTAAATACGATGCCGGTATGACATTAAATTGTTCAAGAAACGAAGAAAAGGCTTCAGCAACTAACATTGAAATTATGCCAGATATTTCTATTATTACTATTATTATTATTTGCTAAGCTACAACCCTAGTTGGAAAAGCAGAATGCTATAAGCCCGAGGGCTCCAATAGGGAAAATAGTCCAGTGAAGAAAGGAAAAAAAAAATAATTTTTAGAACAGTAACATTAAAATAAATATCTCCTATAAAAACTTTAACAAAACAAGAGGGAGACAAATAAGATAGAATAATGTGCCCGAGTGTACCCTCAAGCAAGAGAACTCTAACCCAAGACAGTGGAAGACCATGGTACATAGGCAATGGCACTATCCAAGACCAGAGAACAATGGTTTGATTTTGGAGTGTCCTTCTCCTAGAAGAGCTGCTTACCATAGTTAAAGAGTCTTTTCTACCCTTACCAAAAGGAAAGTGGCCACTGAACAATTACAGTGCAGTAACCCCTTGGGTCAAAAAGAATTGTTTGGTAATCTCAGTGTTGGCAGGTGTATGAGAAACGAAGAGAATATGTATAAAATAGACCAGACAATTCAATGTGTGTGTAGGCAAAGGTAAAATGAACCGTAACCAGAGAGAAGGATCCACTGTAGTACTGGCTGACCAGTCACAGGACCCCATAACTCTCTAGCGGTAGTATCTCAACTGATGGCTGGTGCCCTGGCCAACCTCATACCTACCATAATAAGACTAAAAAAGACTTGAAATCCATTAAATAGCAAATACTAAATCCTCCTACTTAATGGCCAAACTATTGCTATAAAATGCTTCATAAATCTATTATTTTTTTCACAAGCCAGATCATAAGATCACTAAAGCATAGGGAAAGATGATAATGTCGTGTTATTTCTTAAGATCTCAATCTTTGATTTTTTTTTTTTTTAATAAAGTATGGTCATGTAATTTATAGGTTCTTGGATGATTATTCATAAACATTTGGAAGGAATCAGAGAGTAAAATTTCATCATGGAATTTTCTGGATATCCATATCTAAGGATAAAACCTAAGGCTCCTCATAAGTCACGAGGGGATAATATCCTTTTCCATGGATTATACAGCGCAAAATTTCCCCTTTTTTTCGATTAGTAGACGTAAAATCGAGATATTATAATTAACATAATAAACGATATCTTTTTTTTAATCAGGATAACAAAGCATATAATGACGCCCTTCATCCCATTTCCCATCATTTAATATGTGATACACAGTTTAATTATGTTAAATTCGTCAAAGGGGAAAACCAAAGGTCAATTTGATTAAAGCCAAACGATTAAAAAATCTCAGTAATGTATTTTTTTAGGAGTGATGCTAATAACCATAATTAGATCAACTTTGTTAATAAAAAGAGCAAACTCATTTTTTTTATCAGGGATAAAACTTTGGTTATATATAAAGAGCATTTACAGTATTCCCTTTTACGATAAGATGAATATAGATTATAATATGTGGCTGAATTCAACTGATTTTGATTCTACGATGATGCGGAATTAAACTGATTCACGGTTCAAGGAAAAGTCTCTCTCTCTCTCTCTCTCTCTCTCTCTCTCTCTCTCTCTCTCTCTCTCTCTCTCTCTCTCTCTCTCTCTCTCTCTCTCTAAACCGAATAAAAACTAGAATACTAGGATAGCTTCAACTCATTTTAATATGTATCTTTGAAAATACATTTCAAGACAATGAAGACCATGCACACACACATAATATATATATATATATATATATATATATATATATATATATATATATATATATATATATATGTATGTATACATATATATATATATATATATATATATATATATATATATATATATATATATATATATATATATATATATATATATATAAATGACCCAGACCAATACCTAATAATAATAATAATAATAATAATAATAATAATAATAATAATAATAATAATAATAGTAATAATTTTAATGACTATAATAATAATAATAATAATAATAATAATAATAATAATAATAATAATAATAATAATAATAATAATAATAATAATAATAATAAGGTTTAATGTGCTATTACAACATACCCTTCATTATTTGTTTAGCTCTTAAGAAATATACTTTATAATCCTCCATCCTTGGGTAAAAACGAAAATGCCTAGTTTCTTCCTTGAAAACCTAACGTAAAAACATTTTTTTTTTTTAAACTGTTGCTGATGTAACACCCACCTTATCAATTGTCCATTTACCACTATCGATGTTGGCACACTGGATACGGCTGAAGGTCAGTTTGCCAACAAAATGTACTACAAGGTAAATATTAATGATGTTTGTTAGCGACCTAAACATTGACTAAATAATCTCAATCGGTCACTATGTACTGAGTTTCATCGGATAGTAATTTCTAACTGGCGTATGCTACTGACAACTCATTGTCTTGGCATTCTTGAAACAATGGCCTACCGTTCCCAGCCCGTATTTGACTCATCGGTTTGGAAAATAATTGTTTTTTGTCAAAGCTACCAACCTGAAAATGGGTTCTCCTTTAGACATTATTATATTTGATCAAAGGCTTCTTGATGCTTCTGTTCCCCCTGTACATTCTCCGCTCTCCTCTTTTTTGTCAGGTCACATAGATGGTAAGTAATGCTCACCTATGGGGCTATATACCCGCAGTAGTAGCTAGAAATTCCATGGAAAGATCGGGCGTCTTTTTTAGAACGAGGGATTCGTACATGTTGAATGCTCTCTAGTTTCTCTATTTACTTACTACATGGATTAGGTATTCTAGACTCGCCTTAACATTTTAATATTTACTTGATTTCGCAACCAAGTTACCTGCTCGTACTCATCCGAACACTTCCTGTAGATCTCGGCAATGTACCACCCATGACTTAAGGATGTCCAAAAATGTTCCAACCACCTATAGATCCCCAAATAATGTCCTCATTACCCCATTAAACGATGCAGGTTCATTGATAAGAGCACATAGTAAAACAGGTCTTCCAAAGGCATTTAATTCTTTACTTTTCTCTTCTAACGGGATCTGCTAGAACTTTTTGGTTAAGTCGATCGAAAAATATTTGTTGTTAGTCAAATTGGAGAAGATAGCATCTGGATCACACATTGTCTTAGCATCATAAATGAAGATTTTTTTAAAATTCTTGCAAGTCGAAGCACAGTCGAATTGATCAATTTCTTTTACGCGCCACACACAAGGGCAAATATTAAGCAGATATCGATGCCTCATTGAATCCTAATTACATTATACGTTGTATCTTTTTTAACAGCATCCTGCGAATTCTAGGTAATAAGAAATGGCTCAACTCTTACTACATCAGATGATGTTAGTTGAATCCTACACCGGCCTAACGAAACTCTTCTGGATATATCAGTCAGAATATCCTTATTATCATTCAGGATGTATAGAAATTCCCGTTTTTTTTTCTTTCTTCTCTTTTATTTTTTTTATTTATTTTATTTATTTTTTTTAACTTTGGATATATTGTTACTTATTTCCATGCCTCCTCCTCCAAATAGGTTGGTGCAGTAACAATTTAATCTTCAAGGTTCTGGTCATCTTCCATTATTACAGTAGATAACTGGATTATCTGTATCCTTATACGATTTGGGGATAAATGCTGCTCCAGTCAATTTATGTAGTATCTCCTGATCACACCATTCATGTCGATTTCATAATTCCCTTCATTATAGTTTTTCGTTACGTTCCATGGTCCATTCCATTGTAAGAACAATTTGTTGTTATTGATGTGCAACAATAGTACCACTTCATCACCTGCCTGTAACTTCAGGTTCTTCACATTCTGATTGTGATAATGATAAGCCACTTTTAATTCTGTCTAGAACTCTTCTGTTTCAACTCCAAGGGTTCCTTGCAGTCATTGACAGAGATCAATCACGTATTGATGAAAAGTTTTTGTAACATATTCCAACACAGTGGCTTTCCACATATCTCTTAACAATGTTAATAGTCCTTCGCAATATGATCAACCAAGAGATCAAAAGGAAAAAACTTGTTACTCTTTTACATATGAAAACTGTAAGGTACCGATATCATTCCTTAGGTCACCCTGAACACATCTTTAAAGTTCTTTCAAATCATTCTAACTGACCATTAGGCATGGCATAGTGATGATTATTATATAATTTTAATATCCCTCACAGATAACAGTCTGTATACTTCCTTCATCATACACTTTAAAGTTTGCATTAAAAGAAGGGAAATGTCTGGCAACAATTATTCCAGGATTTTCACCGTTTTAAAAACGGATATATTGACGTAAAGGAGTGATATTACGGTCACAAAAACGTAAAAGATAATAGCCAAGTATGGTAAAAATGCGGTAGTCTGTATTTTACTGAAATACGGTTGAGAACAGTATATTTTTAAGGAGAATTTCCGATTAAAATAACGGTTTTTTTCTAACAATGTATCTGAGGGATATTGGGCCCGCAGTCCAAATTTCCAATACTTCCACTATTGGAATTCCAATCCTACTAAAAGTTAACAAGAAAATTTCAGCGACAACGACAGTGTCAATTGTAGACAGATATTTTGCTTCATGTTACGTAGTGTTATAATCTACGACTGTTGAAATATATTGGGATCCATTTAACGGAGGCGGTTCAATTCGACCAACAAGATCCACATTAACAAGGACAAAATGGCTCTGGTGTGCATCTTTCACTCCTTGTACCCATTATCCAAAGATTGTTGGCTGGTTATATATTGTGATACACTAGGTCAATGGAACTTATTTAAGATTTTTTTACGTTTTTAAAGGCCATGGCAGCGTATTGGAAACGTCCTTGCCTGGCAATTTGATGGACTGGAGTTTGGGTTCCACTCAAGCTAGACAGCTTCTTGTAGTATCTGCAACCTTGCCATCCTCGAAACTAATGATGGGGCTTTTTTTGCGGAGCCTCAAGGTTTAACTAATGAATCATCAGTAGTCATAGTGTGGTCCTCCTTGGGTCCTAGCTTGGATGGATATATATATATATATATATATATATATATATATATATATATATATATATATATATATATATATATATATATATATATATATATATATATATATATATATATATATATATATATGGTAAGTTAGCCTCCAGGACATTGTCATACCAAACATAGTAATGTCACTGTCTCTTCTTCCTGTTGATCATGAGTGTGCATCAAAAGCCATTAAACCCAATATTACCTCCCATCGTATCTGCATAGGCTAAATCCATCACAGCTTCACAATACACCTTAGCTATAGTCCGCTCATCATTCTGACTACCACCTATAAGTGATCTATTGAGTTTTCTACTCTTTATCATCAATTACGAGAGTTCTTTGGACTCCTTATGGGTAAAACACTCTTTCTTCATCAACATAGTTCTTTAAGTTGTTTGATCTTAATTTAATTTAATCTTAATTTTGCAGATTACTGATTTCTTTATCTTGACATATTTTGTTGAGTACATGTTATTTGAGTTTTGGCAACTTCCTTTTCTGCTTAACTTGACTACAGATTACAACAACTTACTTCGGATATACCGGAGATGTCATGAATGATAAGGTCGTAAAGTAAGTGGAGTTTGAAAACTTACAGGTTTTAATTTACTTGTAAAGTATGAAGTTTTTATGTTAATCTAAGCTTTTTGGTGATAATATTCTATAAAATATTCACAGTATTACCGGTTCCTTCTGAGCAGGCACCAAGTCACTCACCAGCACAGTTGTGCATGCACCATCAACCATGGTTATCATTTGATCACCTTCTACCGCAGCAATCGCTGTTTTGAGTCTACGCTATTTACAGAAAATGTACTACCACATGCTACTTTGAATCCCTTGCCATTTTTTACAATCTATGCCTTGTCATCCATCAAATCTGCTGGATTTACTTTGACAGTGCAAGCGCCAAGCAGTAGTTTCAATCCTCGTTTTCATTACTTCCGAAGTAACAGCAGTAGCAGCTCTTCCTGTGGTTTCGTTGTTTTAGCAGCATTTCCTTTGGAATAACAGTCACCTGATTTGTGACTAAGTTATTGACATAGGAAATATATCAGTCTTTTAGGATTACTGCCAGGTCTAATAAAATTCATACATTGAACTGGTAAAGGGGTTTTAACAGGACCACTCCTTTGCCCTTGGTTACTTACATTGTTGACATACATTTTATTTAATATACAACAATGGGCCTCAATATACAAGTCTGCAGACTCAACAGCATCTGCCAGGGATTTCAGTTATTTTTTCTTTCAAGAACACACTTGATTGATGGTTACGTGTTATATAAAAGTATTCGGAAAACTATAAACCTTTTAAAACAATTAATATAACACCAGAGTCCTCCATTTTAAACAAAGGTTCAAACAATTTATTAATAACGGTGGCAAATTATTGAGCAGTTTCCCCTTAAAATTGCAGCTTCAAATCTTAATTCAGAATTATTCTGCTGTCCATTCAAATGCATGTAAGAAAGCGTTTAAACACAGTCAATATCGTCTCTTTATCTCGTATCAGTTGATAATATGTACTGAGAGGTTTTCCCTGAAGTAACGATACTAACCCCACACTCCAAACCTCAGCATTCCATTCTACAGCTGTTAAATAAATCATAGATCGTTTTAGATAAGCGTCCACATTGACATTTTTTTCTTTATTAAAGGCTATGTGATTTATTTGTTTTTTGAAAATGCCCCATGATGAAGTTCATGTATATTTTTGGCTGTCCTTAAGCTGGAAAATAAGAGTTTTCTTGTAATTAATTTGGCATCTCTAATTGATGTTCTTCGCGTGTTTGCCAAAAAAAATTCACCGAGGTGTTTATTAATCATTTGTGTGTGTATATTTTCTTATCTTAGGGATTTTTTATCTATTTTACGGAGTTTCACTCACGCAAGATTTTTATGATTTCATTAAAAACTGGTTGTTTATGGTGATTTACTTTATTCTTAGACAACGGTGTTGCAGACATCAAATTCCGCCTTTCAAATCCTAACTGTTTGTTTATGTCTTCTTTTTTTTATCTTACTTATTTTTCCCTTTTCTCTTGCCATACCTCTCATATTTTGAAGTGTTTTCTGTTTCTGCACTTTCCCCTACATCTCTCTTTCTTTTTTATTTTCTGGCACGTTCTTTTCTTTTTCCATTTGACATCTATATGTGTCTATTTTTTGTCACTCTTCACAACAGCTGACTTGTCTTTCTAGTATTTTTTCTCCAAAAGACGATAAATCATTACATGAATGGATATCTTCCAATATATATATATATATATATATATATATATATATATATATATATATATATATATATATATATATGTATAAATAAATAAATATATATATATATATATATATATATATATATATATATATATATATATATATATATATATATATATATATATATATATATATATATATATATATATACACACACACACATATATATATATATATATATATATATATATATATATATATATATATATATATATATATATATATATATATATGCATATATATATATATATATATATATATATATATATATATATATATATATATATATATATATATATATATATATATATATATATATATATATATATATATATATATATATATATATATATATATATATATGCATATATATATATATATATATATATATATATATATATATATATATATATATATATATATATATATATATATATATATATATATACTGTATATCAGGCTCAACCATACCGCTAAGGCCAGTTCTAAGAGACCAGACCAAGACTGGACCCCTATAGGCCTTCTCCTTTATTTAAGACAGGCAAAGGCTAGGAGAAGGAAAACTCCAAAATCAAACCAAACAAGACACCAACGGCGGAGCTTCCCAGCGCCGGTGGAAGAGGGCAATGCCTGTCGGGCAGGCAACAAGGCGAGCCTTGACATAACAAGAACCCGGCAGCCCGATGCAACCAACATCGGAGATTCCGCCTGTCTCATATGTCATGAGCCGCGGTGAAAATGGTGTGGGCCAAGTGTGTGTGCGTGGCCGTTGCAAAGCTACGACCACCCAAAACAATATACCCAGCTACTGGCATTCTGTCGCTTCCTCCACCCTTCTTCATCTCTTTTTCACCATCATCATCATCATCACCACCACCAAGTCCTGAGGCGACAGCACCGTGTGTGAAGGGGGCAGGCCTGGATAGCTGAAAGCCCTTAGCCCACGACTGCACTCAGGCGGTGAGTCTAAGATTCAGTCGCTCTCTGGTGACGGTGCCGTGACACCAGAGTTCGGCAGCTAGACCCGTGACTGGGCTGGTCTATTGAGGACACCGCAGCCCACCCCACATAGGGAGGCCCCTAGAAAAGGTGGGGTAAACATCGGACACGGCAAACCCGTCTGGTCAGCTCACCGCGGCTGGCGGAGATCCCACTAATGCGGTCGAAACAACAAGAAAAAAATATTAACCTTAGGTGCGTGGAACATCCGCACCCTCCAAGACGTGATGAACACCAACCGCCCGGAACGACGTACAGCCCTCGTCTGCAAGGAGCTAGCCCGCTTCAATGTTGATGTGGCGGCTCTTAGCGAGACCAGACTACTCGAAGAGGGCAACATCAGGGAAGCTGGAACAGGCTACACCATCTTCTGGAAAGGCAAGGCCCTAGAGGAGCCTCGCATCCACGGTGTCGGCTTCGCCATCCGTTCCCAACTAGTGCAGCAGCACAGCCTCGCTCCCAAGGCCATCAGTGAGCGCCTGATGACTGTCCGCATCCCCATCACACGGGACAGACACCTCACCCTGATCTCTGTCTACGCCCCGTCTATGACCTCAACCGATGATGACAAAGCTGCCTTCTACACCCAGCTCGACCGCACCTTCCAGGCAGTGCCCGCCAATGACAAGCTTGTTGTGCTTGGCGACTTTAATGCCCAAGTAGGCAAAGACCATCGCCTGTGGGAGGGAATCATCGGCCGCCATGGCATTGGAAATTGCAACGCCAATGGCCAACTCCTACTGGGTCTGTGTGCAGAACACCAACTTGTGATAACCAACACCATCTTCCGGTTACCAAAACGACAAAAGACCACATGGAGACACCCACGGTCTAAACACTGGCACACCCTGGACTACGTCCTGACCAGAGCCAGAAACCGAGGACACGTCCGCATCACCCGATCCATGCCCGGAGTGGACGACTGCTGGACGGACCACAGACTCCTCATCTCCCGACTCTCCGTGACGACCCTACGACCACCCAGAAGGGCACCTGACAGCGTACCACACCAACGCTTTGATTGTGGTAAGCTCCGCAACCCACAGGTGGCACAGAACTGCAAGGAGGCCTGCGAACAACACCTCACAGACCCCGTGGGTCAGGCCTCTGTTGAGCACCACTGGACCACCCTCAGAAACGCCATGGCCCGTGCCGCGGAGGAAACAGTAGGCTACACCACCAAGAAACGGCAGGATTGGTTTGATGAGAATGATGCTACCATCTCTCTTCTCATTGAAACCAAACGACAAGCACGCCTGA
>NC_090731.1:50887509-50892509 GCF_036898095.1 Palaemon carinicauda
ATTACAAAGTCTATGAGGAAGATAAACAACATAGGTGACAACACATTCCCTTGAAGTACTCCGCTGTTCACTGGAAACTCACTTGACAACACTCCATTAACATTAACTTTGCACTTGCTATACTCATGAACAGACTTAATCAAATTCACATATTTAAGAGGAATTCCTAAATAACGCAGGAATCTCCACAAAATTGGCCGGTGCACATTATCAAAGGCTTTTCCAAAGTCCACAATTACCATCAAAAGGGGATTTCTATATTCTACGCATTGCTGTACAACATGTTTTAAATGGAAATTTGGTCAGTGCAACTTCTACCTTTTCTAAATCCTGCTTGTTCATCGCTCAGTTTTTTTTATAAACCATTCTCTCCAGTCTCTTAAGAATAAGCATACTATATATTTTCATAACAACTGACGTAAGTGTTATGCCTCAGTAATTACTGCGATCAGTCATGTCTCCCTTATTAGCCATTTTCACCAACACTCCTAACTCCCATTCATCAGGTTTTGCCTCTTCATGCACATTTTACAAAATAATCTTGTAAGTAGTCTGGGAGTCACTTCATTTTCGCCCAGTATATTCTCGGCAGTTATTCCATCGTATCCATGGCCTTTCCATCTCTTTAGGTTTTTTAGGCTAGCTTCGACTTCAAACACACTGAATTCATGAATAGGCACATCAAGGTCTTCATCAGCTTCAAGTATATCAATCACATTACTCCCTTTATATGTCCTATTCATAACCTTACTAAAATGTTCCATCCAGCGTTGTCTTTCTTCATCTTCTGTTGCTATAACAAAAGCCATCTCTCTTTTTGATGGGTAAATGCTTCTTCTCCTTTTCCCCAGATGAGATTTCATTAATAATTCTATGAGCAATTCTCACAATATAGTCACTTCCTGAATTCATAGCTTTGTCGGCCTCATCTGCTTTATTGTCTAAATACTCTCTCCAGTCATTCCTGCTTAGCATGCTCTACCTTGTAATTTTCTTCACTTCATCGAAAAATTTCAACAACCAATTTCTGACTTTGTCTCCTTTTTATAGTATCCCAAGTATCATTTGATATCCATGGCTTTCTTCTTGTAACTGCTTGTCCCAAGACTTCACTACCCACTGACTGATATATGTTCTTAATTTCACACCATTCTTCCATAAGTGTCTGTTATTCGTCTCTTAAAGTCTTTAAGACTAAAATCGATTCCTACATTCAATATCATATATATATATATATATATATATATATATATATATATATATATATATATATATATATATATATATATATATCTATATATATATATATATATATATATATATATATATAGATATATATATATATATATATATATATATATATATATATATCTATATATATATATATATATATATATATATATATATATATATATATATATATATATATATATATATATATATGTATATATATATGTACTGTATATATAACATCATCATTATCATCACTCTCAGCCGTTGCTAGTTCATTGCAGTAAGAAGGTTTTATACATCTTCCACTTCAGTCTCTTTGTCGTCTTTATATGCCACTATATAACCGCGGAATTTCTTAGCTCCTCAATCCATCGTCTCATCACCTTTCCCCAGCTTCGTTTGCAATCTTTAAGGACCCATTTTTCTATGCTTTTTGTCCATCTTTTATGTGGCATTCTCATTATGTGTTCTAACTACGTCAATAATTTTTTTTTCACTTGTTAGATTATACTCTACTTTACCCTCGTAACCGAGTTTTTTTTTTTTTTTTTTTTTTTTTTTTTTTTTTTTTTTTTTTTTTTTTTTTTTGGCTTTATAGTACTATTTCCATCTTTATTCCTTCCATAGCCTTTGCGTTGTACTTAGCTTGTGTCCTAAGGCTTTAGAGATGCCCCAAGTGTCTGGTAAATAAGCTAATACTATTAGATCTATGTGATTAAATACTTTTAAAGGTTTTAAAGGGCACTCATTAATGGCAGAGGCCGGGGACAGTGACATTGCCTTATCAAGCAGGATATTGCCGTTAAAACTAACTCTATATACATATGATTTCCACCGAAGGCCCCTCTTCATCTAAACTAGGACCAGAAAGGAAGGCAATGGCTGCTGATATCTCAGCAGGTAAACCTCTAGGCTCCCCATAAACCCCATTCTTAGCTCTCATGGTCACTAATGGATTTAACGATTTTGAGCAGGACTTAAACCCCAGTCTGGTAATCACCACTTAGGAACGTTACCAAAATGGCCACCACAACATTAATCTTTATAGACAAAGCAGCACTTAATTTTTTATAATATTATTTTGAAATGTTTATATTATTGTTTCATACAATGTTTTTTGTTATCTCTATTACTTTCTTCAGCTACTTACTCCCCTTTTAAAGATTAAACTTGAGGGTTGCTGATTTTTTTACCGTAGTCGTGATATTATTTTCTAATACCGTAGTACAACGAAGATTATTATTATTATTATTATTATTATTATTATTATTATTATTATTATTATTATTATTATTATTACTTGCTAAGATACACCGCTAGTTGGAAAAGCAGGATACTACAAGCCCAGGGGCCCCAACAGGGAGAATGGCCCATGTGAGGAAAGGAAAGAAGGAAAAATAAAATATTTCAAGAACAGTAACAGCAGTAAAATAAATATTTCCTTTATAAGCTATACAAACTTTAACAAAACAAGCGGAAGAGAAATTAGATAGAATGGTATGCCCGAGTGGACCCTCAAGCTAGAGAACTCCAACCCGAGACAGCGGAAGACCTTAGTACAGAGGCTATGGCACTACCTAAGTCTAGAGAACAATGGTTTGATTTTGGAGTGTCCTTCTCCTAGAACAGCTGGTTACCATAGCTAAAGAGTCTCTTCTACCTTTACCTAGAGGTAAGCAACCACTGCACAATTACAGTGCAGTAATTAAACCCTTCGGTGAAGAAGAATTGTTTGGTAATCTCAGTGTTGTCAGATGTATGAGGACAGAGGAGAATCTGTAAAGAATATGCCAGACTATTCGGTGTATGTGTAGGTAAAGGGAAAGTGAACCGTAATGTCAAGTGAGGTAATTGAATGATGTGATTTTGCATTATCATAATTAGATAAATAAATTATTAGCATAATACCGTAAAAAGTCTTCAGGAACTTAAGCAAACAAAAACTGATTCTTTTTCTAATGGCCTTGAGACATTTGCAAGTTCATCCTGTAGATGAAAGATTTTTCTATATGTCTTCATCAATAGTGAACTTGGAGAATATTATTTTAAGTAAATGTCCTCTTTCTCTGACAATATGTATAAGAGTAATAAGTGTATAAAGAAATATAATTACCGATATGAAAATAAAATGAAAGAGTTAAAAAATCACCTATTTTATTCTGATATTATCTTCATAGAATTTACATGATTGCCTCCATTTCAGAGAGAGAAAGGCGCATATAGAATTTGATGTTATGTTTTTTCTCCTATTTCTTCATTGCTGATCCTTTAACGGTTCATATTCCGTAATTGGTCTAATGGTTTATATTTTTTTTCTCTCTCTGTATGATCCTGTTATATCTGAAATGGACGATGAGCAAAATGGAAATTAGTCAAGAAAATTTCCAGTTTAATTTCCAGTTTAACAAGGATGATATGAAAAAAAAAAAAATAACCACCATCCGGTCTAAAAGATTATCTTAAGATATTAATATTTTTTTTTCTTTTTTTTTTTAGGGTATGAATCGATGCAATGACTGCTATCATCAAAAATTTTCATTATACGTTTTATCGTCATGGGGAGCGGTGGCCAATGGTAGTAAAGCAACGTGTTATACAACTTTCTTAAGTGTATGACCTGCCTGTGGAAAAAAGTATGAGATTTATATTCACGTTGGTTGGGGAAATATTGGTACTTATTAGGAAATGGGGGATATATGGCAATTATTATTCATTCTGTGTGAATGTAATGTAAAACGTCAATGAGCTATGTATAAAAGGAAAAAGAGACGTCTTAATCATATAAAATGTAAATATTGTTACTTGAGCGATAGTAACAAATGTACTTATATAGATATTATATTGAACATTGGTAACAATGCATACAGCTATCCAGGTTTTAACTTTATGATGATATATTTATACTTTAACCCAATTTGTACTGAGAATAAGCTTTAATCAAATGACCTCTTGTTTCGGACCTAGTTACAAGTCTATATAAAGTTTTCTGTCCAAGAATATAGGGGATCTACAGTAAATGTAATTCATCGACCAAGAAGTCAAGTAAAGAGTCAAACAAAAATTGTTAAAGAAAATTAGTAGAGAGAGATAGCATACCTCCTTCTAAAATGATTATTTGTATGACAGGAAGTGCAAAGTAATAAAGGCAAATACATAAATAGTTTAATGGAGAATGGTAGGTTTCAAAAGTAACCTAAACTCATTACATCTCACAAAAAAATTATTTCAGGATGCATCTCATGAATAAAGGATTGTGAAAAAAATATATAATAATTTCAAATAGATTTATGCCTATCAAAACAAGGCTTGACGGCAAATGGTTTGTTTTAGGTATAACAAAATATAACATGTATAGAATAATTCAGTGAATGAACATTCCGAAAGAAAGTGTAATGCTACTACTACGATATTTTTTTTTCATTTCTATGAATGTATTGCAGACACTACAAGAAAATGTAGAACTTGAGCGGTCCTCGAACCCTGTGGTATGTTAGGCAAGGAGGTTTTTAATTGGCGGACACTTGAAGGTTTAAAGGTTTAAGGCCGTTCATGAATGGCAGAGGCCAGGGACAGTTACGCTGCCCCATCGAGTAGGACAATGCGTTAGAGATTGACCATACATACATATGATCAGCGCCCAACCCCTTCTCTATCCAAGCTAGGACCAAGGGGGGCCAGGTAATGGCCGGTGATGACTCAGCAGATACACATAGAGGCTTCCCAATATCCCCCATCGCTAGCTCACAAGCATGGTGAGGTTGCAGCGA
>NC_090731.1:50902509-50907509 GCF_036898095.1 Palaemon carinicauda
CGGAGGCATCATGGACGCTGTCGCTCGCTAGGTATAAGTTTAGTTAGTCAGAGCGACATTCCCGGTTGTTTTGCTTTAATAAATTTTAGTTATTTAACATTATATAGGATTTCCTTTCGTGCTTAGTATTATTTTGGCGAAGTATACGCCATTCTGGCCTACGCTAGGCCATGTAGCCTAGTCGTTTGGTCCTAGTACTTCATGCATGATTTTGGTTTTTCCGAGTGTATTAAAATTTTATTGAAGCTTCAGGCTATGTTTTATACATTTAAGATTATGTGGAATATTTCCAAGATAGTATACGAGTGAGTTTCGGTGATTTAGGTAATCGATTCTCTTGGTGCCTAGGCTAAGTTGCTTATGGAGCCTTAGTATACTTTCTCATACTCCCCGGTTGCTTTCTTTTCTTCGGAGAAGGTATGCAATCCCTTTCCCTCTGTTTAAGCCTTAGGCTTATCCCTAAGTGGTTTATCTGAATTAATTTTCGATAAAACTATACTGGGGTGTTATTGTACCTTCCTTTTCCAGTAAGTCTGGTTCAAAGAGGGACAGAACAACAGAGTTTTTTAGTCTGAGTCTGTGTTTGTCTGGCTTGGGGTAGAGTCTCCCTCGCTGGCCTGACACAGACATAGGTGGCTTAGCCTCCTTAGGTCACTACCGAAGGTTTCTGTACGAGATGATTCCTTCTTTTGTGATCTACCAGACTAGTCCTTGTTGCTGTTCTCGGGGGAGGATAAGTTTCTTTCCCTGGGAGTAGCAACACCTTCCTTGCTTTGGTGCTCTGGGAGCTGGCAAGTATTGCTGGCCTCCCCCCTTGGATCTCCCTTAGGCTAAGATAAGTTTCTTGGCTGCGGGTGATCCGTCACTAAAGCAAGGTTGGTAGGACCCTCTTTTGTCCCTTCCCCCTCTATCTCCATAATGGCCTAGCCATTACAGTACTTTACGTCATTCTACATCTGGACCTAGAATAGGTTAGGATGTGGAATTGACTCAGTCCCTTGCCGGCCGGCAGCTCTGCCGGCCGGCAAGGGTCTTCTGTTTTGAGTGCTGCCAGGACCTCCCTTGGTCCCTCATCCATGCTGGCTGTAGAGTCAGACGGCATTGGTCAGGAAGCCTGAATTAGATTCTCCCCTTCCTTATATGCACTCTTTCGGATTGCCGGGCTTGGAGGTAGTGTACACTCTTATCCCGGCATCCATTCTGTTTTTCTTCTAGTGCTGTACCCGGCACGGCTGCCGGCCTATGAGGCCGGTAGCCGGGCGGTTGTAGTCCTCTGGTTCTTTTGCTGCCGGCTGGCATTGGTCCTGTACCTTTGCCAGCCGGCTTATGTCAGCTCTTGTCTGCCGGTCACCAAGAGTGTGGCCGGCAGCCGGGTACTACCTTGTGTAGTTGCCAGCCGGCAGTCATTGCCGGCCGACGTTGGCTGTTGCCGGCTGGCAGTTACTGCCGGCCGGCAAATGTATTTGAACCAGCGTTCTGCCGCCTTATAGCTGTTAAGTAGTATACTTTAAAGCTAGTTATGGTGTGTGCCAGTATTCTTCAGTATAACATATACTGTAAGAAGAAAACTATAGTATGGGTTTTGGTACAGCACTGTGTGTTCTAACACTTTTGTGTTTTCTTGCACAGCCCTTTGCTGTTGCCCTACAGATAGTCAAGTGAGTTCTTTCCTATCTATTATCCAGGATTTTAAAATCATTGCTTAGGTGTGAGCTCCACCTGTTTCCTCTGGAAACTTTGCATTGGTTATTCTAGAAGAGATTAACCATTTGATTTTATTATCTGGAAGGCTGCACCAATGGGTTGTGAGGGAAACACAAGTGTGTGTCTTTCCTTTCTAAATTGTTATGCTATACTATGCATATCCAGTGATACATAGTTCACTTGATACTCATGGAAATTTCTTCTCTTTACAGGAGGACCCTCCGAAGTGCGGAAGTGTTTTCTGCAACGTCCGCAGCAAGAACCTCTGCGGACATGAGTTTTGTAGGAGACACGCAGCATGCGCTGTCTTCAAGGATGATCTCCAGTATTGGGACCCTCAGGTATGTAGTGTGTGCACTAACCTGATTACTGAGGCCTTTGATTCCCCTAGGACGGCAGAATCAAGGGATAAAGCAAGGGAGAAGCTTCGTACCTGGGTAAGGGGCTTCCAAAAGAACACCTCTGGCCCTTATCTTCCAAGTGAGAAGATGAGGGCGTATCTTTTCCCTAAGGCATCAGCTGATGCAGTGATTCCCCAGCCTCAAGAGGAGATCCCCAAGCTCAGATCCAGGTGGATGCTGAAGTCGCGGTCGCGATGCAAGACATCCAGTTAGATGACAGGATGTCTGACTTGGACGAGCGTCTGGAGGAAGACCTCCTGGCAGAAGGCCGGGATGAAGTTAAAGCCACAGACGTTGTAGAGGAAGAGGTCGACGAGGTGTCGGCTACTCCGGTTCAGATTCCGAAGCCTATTCCCTCAACATCAGCCGGTCTCCCAGTAGAGCTGGGACAGGCCCTCTCTTCTATTGTTGGAATGATCCAACAAATGCAGAAGGAGAATCAGGAGAAGGCGGCTGCAATGGAACTGCGGATGCAGTGCCTTGCAGAATCACATGGGCCCCAGAAAAGGCTCAATGTGAAAGACCTTCCCTTGTGCTCAGATGCTAACCCATGGCGGTATGCTGAGCACATGCCGATGACGACTGGAAAGATCGTCATCTCGGATAAGCTGGGCTCAGTTCCCCTAGAGGAGGTGGAATTCTGGCCCACCAAGGCATCATATCCGGACTGTTATATCCGACTGAGGAAGGAACCAGCTTCAAAGGAGGAGACAGAGCCGAAGGAGGTCATAGTGATGGACCATGCTAAGGCTCAAGCTCTACTTTCATCCTCGATGAAAGAGAGGGGCTTCTCTAACTCAAAGGTAGCTGCATTGAGCAAGAAGCTCCCTTCCTTTGTGTCCTCTCCTGCTAGAGCCTTACCCTTTTTACAAAAAGGGTTTGCAGCTGTACTAAAAGCAGTCGAGGCCGGCAAGCCTTGCCCCTCCCTGGAGGAGTGTAAACCCTTGTCGCTGGCCCTGCCTATGGACCACAAAGACTGGAAGGACGTCCATCTTACGTTCTCAGTTGGAAAGTTGGAGGCTGATATCGCCGGACGGCAGTTCGGCGAGGACCTCCACAAGCTGTCTGACTTTCTTTTGCGAAGAGAGTTCGAGACAAAAGAAAGACTGGCTGCCTCAATGTCTCCTCTGACTACTCTTGAGACGATGGCAAGTGACCCCAAGGTCCATGAAATGTTCATGGTGGTGGCTAAGACTCATCTGGCCACAGTGACGAAGGACCTTTATGGCTTCGTCAAGGCGAGGAGAGCTTGCAGGGACTTCGTGTTCACCTCGGCTACGGTGAGGCACGAGCCAAGGAAACTAATCTCCTCCAACATTTGGGGAAAAGACCTTTTCCCTACCGATTTGGTCAAAGAAGTTGTTGATAAGGCCTTGGAGAATAGAAACCTTCTCCAGAAGTGGGGCCTGGCTATCAAAAGAAAGTCTTCCCCGGATGAGGGTCCTCAACCAAAGAGGAAGACTGAGGACTAGGCTACCGTCTCGGCCAGCCAAGCCCTTTAGACAGCAACAGCAACTGCAATTGCCATTGCCTCCAGTGCCCCAGATGGTGGCACAAACCCCGACCACTTTTCAGTGGGTACCCCAGGCTGTGTCGACACAGTCCACGGCATTCACCCCAACGTTCGAAGGGCAGTCTTCTTCCTTTCGAGCAAAGCCTAGAGGAGCAGCCAGAGGCTCGTCTAGGTGCCCCTCAAGGGGAAGGGGATTCAGGGGTGGTCGTGGTCAGGGAGGCAAGACCTCAGGACGGCAGTCCAAGTGAGATGATACCGGTAGGAGGGAGACTTCTGAAATTTTGGGATCGATGGACCTTCGATCCCTGGGCCCACAGCCTAATCAAGAATGGACTGGGCTGGAGCTGGTACAGCACTCCACCCCCGTGCCTTCGGTTTTTCCAACACTCCACTCCCGTTCTGGAGGAGTACGTTCAAGAACTGTTGGAGAAAAATGTGATCCGAAAGGTGAAGTCCACCAAATTCCAAGGGAGGCTGTTTTGTGTTCCCAAGAAAGACTCGGAAAAGCTCAGAGTCATTCTGGACTTGTCGCCACTCAACAAGTTCATAGTGATTTGCAAATTCAAAATGCTAACACTGCAACACATAAAGACCTTACTGCCCAAGAGGGCATATTCCGTCTCTATAGACTTCTCAGACGCCTATTGGCACATCCCAATCAGCCGTCGACTCTCCCCCTACCTAGGGTTCAGGCTACAACGAAGACTCTACGCCTTCAGAGCCATGCCATTCGGGCTAAACATAGCCCCAAGGATTTTCACGAAGCTAGCGAGCGCAGCTCTCAAACAATTACGCCTAAAGGGAATTCAGGTAGTAGCCTACCTGGACGACTGGTTGGTGTGGGCAGCATCCGAGACAGAATGCTTGCGAGCTTCCAGTCAAGTGATCCAGTTCCTAGAGTACCTAGGCTTCAAGATCACCAGAAAAAAGTCTCGACTTTCTCCATCTCAAAAGTTCCAGTGGCTGGGAATCCACTGGGACCTTTTGTCAAACCGTTTCTCCATCCCGGCGAAGAAAAGGAAGGAGATAGCGGGTTCTGTCAAGAGACTTCTAGATTCCGAAAGGATATCAAGACGCGAACAGGAGAGAGTACTGGGCTCTCTCCAGTTTGCTTCGGTGACAGACCCAGTGCTAAGAGCACAGCTAAAGGATGCAACCGGAGTTTGGAGAAGTTATGCATCAAACGCGCGAAGAGATCTGAGAAGACCAGTTCCGCTTTGGCTACGTACTCTTCTCAGGCCTTGGTCCCAAGCCAGACATCTAAAGAAGTCGGTTCTTCTTCAGCCACCTTCCCCGTCGGTGACGATTCACTCAGACGCCTCAAAGGAGGGATGGGGAGGTCACTCTCATCGGAAAAAAGTCCAGGGGACTTGGTCCAAGCT
>NC_090731.1:50915009-50937509 GCF_036898095.1 Palaemon carinicauda
AAACAAGGAAAAATAAAATATTTTAAGACCGGTAACCACATTAAAATAAATATTTTCTATATAAACTATAAGAACTTTAACAAAACAAAAGGAAGAGAAACTAGATAGAACAGTGTGCCTAAGTGTACCCTCAAGCAAGAGAACTCTAACCCAAGACAGTGGAAGACCATGGTACAGAGGCTATGGCACTACCCCTGACTAGAGAACAATGGTTTGATTTTGGAGTGCCCTTCTCCTAGAAGAGCTGCTTACCATAGCTGAAGAGTCTCTTCTACCCTTATCAAGAGGAAAGTAGCCACTGAACAATTACATTGTAGTAACCTCTTGGGTGAAGAAGAAATGTTTGGCAATCTGAGTGTTGTCAGTTGTATGAGGACGGAAGAGAATCTGTAAAGAATAGGCCAGACTATTCGGTGTCTGTGTAGGCAAAGAGAAAGAAGGATCCTATGTAGTACTATCTGGCCAGTCAAAAGACCCATAACTCTCTAGCGGTAGTATCTGAACGGGCGGCTGGTGCCCTGGTCAACCTACTACCAAAATTAAAATTAAAATTAAATTATCACAGAGATCATAGAGATCACAGAAAAGGGGAGAGTTAATCATTATATGCTTTCCGAAGGACGGTCGTATTTGAAGTCTGAACTTCCGGAAGAATTTTTTCTCTATCTAAAACAAGTCTTTGTACATCCAACCTTGGGCAAGTAATACCAGCTAAGTGTCATTGAGTATATCACCCCACTCTGGACCAAAATGATCGCAAGGATCTTTGCAACAAAAGGGAATGTTTATATAACTTCCTAAGATGTTACTAAATTTTTTGTATATATATATCTATATATGTATATATATATATATATATATATATATATATATATATATATATATATATATATATATATATATATGTTTATTCATATATTTATATATACATATATATATACATATATATATATATATATATATATATATATATATATAGATAGATAGATAGATAGATAGATAGATATATATATATATATATATATATATATATATATATATAGATAGATAGATATATATATATATATATATATATATATATATATATATATATATATATATATATATATATAGGTATATATATACATATATATATATATCTATATATATATATATATATATATATATATATATATATATATATATATATATATATATATATATATATATATATATATATTTAAATATATATAAGTAAAGAATACAGTAGTAAATTTCCCTAACATATTTGAAAAGGAAATGATAGGTAAGAAATCAGAGTAGTACAACGGGAAAAAAGGAAATCTAATAAAAACACGAACATATTCCTTTTTGATTGGATTTATATCTTATCTAACGTATCAGGGATGTTTTACAAATAAACATTCCAAATCTGTACGAAATTTTGATACTTGGTTCGCTCAGTTTTTCATAATAATTTAGTGTGTTTATTTTCCTCAGTTATTTGAGGTTGCAATCTGTCACAGTGAATAAGGATCCATACTTTTGACACTGACAAAAAAGGAATTAAACTTCACAGAGGGAATATATTTAAATCCTTTTAGTTATCTTCTAGTTATGGTTTTCTTTTTTTCATTAAAAGCTTATAATTTGCACTTTTTTTAACTTCACTAGAAATATCCTTTCATTGAATAAGAGTGCGTTTTCATCTTTGTATTTTATGTAAAAGAGTTATTATCTCTGAAATTTGTTTTATTCAATTTATGGTAATTATCTATTAAGATCTTATTATAAAGAATTTAGAAATGTCAGTGAATATATGGCAACTGAATACAGCTCTAACTCTCGTAAATTCTATTTTGAAATGTATCTCAAATATGCTTTGTTTTCTCTCTCTTTTCTGAGACAAGATTCTCGTTTCAATTCACCAAACATTAGCGAGTGAGATCTGCATCATACATGTATTTTCTGCAATTTTTCATTTAAGTAAAAGTGCTTCTTTTTAGGGCTCTACATAATATACTGTATTTGTAATCTTATTGTGGCTGTGTTAACATTAGCTCTCCTAGTTAGCCCATATTCCATATAATTTGCTCCCTTGCTAAAAATTTTATATTAACTTTTGAAAAAAAGCGGGGGTGGGGGGTATGCATATTGGTCTTGGTGCTTTTAAGCGCCACTTATTTTTTTATTTTCAATTATTCTTAAGTAGCTCATATGATCAGTTAAGAATTTTTTAAATTATTGTTTTATTACTGTTCAATAATAATTATTGTGAAATATTTGTCAATTCTTTAACCATAGTCGTGATATTATTTTCTGCCACCATCGTTCAACTAAGATCACTACGCTAAATAAGGTCACTGAAAGATGTGATTGGGCATTATTCTAATTACATGAATAAATTATTGATCCTAATGCATTGATAAAAGTCTTCAGGAACCTAAGCCAACATGAATTGTTCCTTTCTCTAGTGACATTCAGACATTTGCAAGTTCCTTCTGCCTGTGAAAGATGTTTACTTAATATAATCAATAGAGATACTGGTAATAAGCTCCAGAAACCGTCAGGAGAATATAATTTCAAATAGATATCCTATTTTTTGACCTTAGAGAGAAGAATTAGGACTTTATAAAGAAATTAAGTAATTGATATGCAATTATTGTGGAGAGTTTGAAAAATCGCCTTTTTATTTTTATATTTTACTCATAAACTTTATATTATTGGCTTTATTTTAAAGAGAGAATGTCTTATGCAAAATTTTATGTAATGGTTTTTCTCTTATTTCTTCCTTGCTGAGAATTTAACGTTTCGTATTCACTAATTGGCTTGGTGGTTCATATTTTCTATCTCTCTGTATGATCCTCTTATATGTGAAATGAGCGAGGTCTGAAATAGATTTTAGTCAAGGAAATTTCCAATTAAAATTATATATGATTTGATACTGATCTCCCTAACAAAGATGATAAAAAAAAAAAACTAGTATCTTGGTGGTAAAGTAAAATGTGTTCTATGCGAAAGACGAACTATTTACAAGAACATTAGAAGCTTGTACGTTTATTTTTTTTTAATTATTTTTTTTAGTATAATATGAACGAATGCAATAAACACTAGCGTTGTTAGAATATTTTATTATGTAATTTATTGTCTTAAACAGCGTTGGCCAATGGTAAGAAAGCAACGTATTGTCATACAATTTTCTTCATTGTTAGAATTGTCTGGGGAAACTTTTTAAGAAATTCATACACACGTAGCTAGCGAAATCTTGAAACATATGAGTACATACTAGGACAGGGTTGTAAGGCCTATTTTTTATCATTACTGTGGGAGTTTTTTAAACGCTAATAAGTAATTCAAAGAAGGAAAGAGAGTACTCTTGATCATATAAGATGCAAATATTATTACTAGGTCGATGGTAACAATGGGGTACCAGCGGAACTAATCCACCAGGTGGCACTGTGTTGAAAGGAGATATGAATGATGGCCTGATAACTGACTGTCAACAAACTATAGTCATGGCTGATGTTCAAAAAGCGAATCGACACTGTGATAAAAACCTTGTTGGAACTAAACGAAATTCTTCATGAGAGAAAACTTAAAGTAGCAGGGAAAAGAAATATTTGGTAGAACGGCAAGTGAGCACTCTACATTGCAAAGGGAAGCAAAACCATTACTATACCTAAGCTTATGCCATGAGTTTCAGCAGAGACGCTTGACATAGGCTTAGATGTACAAGTAGTCAGGTCGGTTATTATTATTATCATTATTACCTGCTAAGCAACAATTCTAGTTGGAAAAGCAGGATGCTATAAGTCCAGGGGCTCCAACAAGGAAAATAGCCCAGTGAGGAAAAGAAAAAAGGAAAATAAAATATTTTAAGAAGAGTGACAATATTAAGATAAATAACTCCTATATAAACTATAAAAGATTTAACAAAACAAGAGGAAAGGAAATTATATATAATAGTGTGCTCGAATGTACCCTCAAACAAGAGAACTCTAACAGTAGAGGACCATGGTACAGAGGCTATGACACTACCTAAGACTAAAGAACAATGGTTTGATTTTGGAGTATCCTTCTCCTAGAAGAGCTGCTTATTATACCTAAAGAGTCTTTTCAACCCTTACCAAGCGGAAAGTAGCCACTGAACAATTACAGTGCAGTAGCTAAACCCTTGATTGAAGAAAAATTGATCGGTAATCTGTGTTGTCAGGTGTATGAGGAGAGAGGAGAATATGTAAAGAATAGGCCAGAATATTTAGTATATATGTGTGTAGACCAAGGGAAAGTGAACCGTAACCAGAGAAAAGGATCCAATGTAGTACTGTCTGGCCATTCATAAGACCCAGTAACTCTCTAGCAGTAGTTTATAATTATAAAATTACATAGCATAATTTTTGTGACATTGCCACTGTTAAGTATATCACTCCTTCGGGGCTTTTTGTTCACATATTTTGGCATATTTGATCAATAAATACTTTGAGAGTTATGCGTTTTATCCATCATCCACCAAAAGGTTGTTGTTGAAATTTAGTGATGCAAGAGATCAACATCTCAATACTGTTTTCACCTTTGTCGTTTTAGTCTTAAATTTGACGATATTAATTTTACCAAGCAAGAGACAGTGCTAGAGTTTCAAATGACATTACCTGGTGCCACAACTTATTTGGACCTTCATGGAGATCATCTCCAAAACTTCCCCATTGGAACTAAACGCCGTATGCTATTTATATCTAAAATTTTAGTTTTGTATCTATGGTAAGCTTCTGTAAAGTTATAACATTTGGTAATTGAGTTCATTAATTTTTTTTTTATCTCTGCCATGGTTTTACATTGCAGGTCCCAAACCGTGATAGAAGAGGAGGGTTGAACGTAGGGTCAACAGCCTCACTTTGTAAAAAATCATATTATTACAGAAGCCTCTACAAAAAAACACTCTGACAGACCTTACAGTTGATGAAACAGGAACGTCAAGGTTTTCGGACTGGAAAAAACCTTTAAAGTTAATATCATGGAATGTGAGATCCCTATATAGAACAGGATGTGCTAGGGCACTTGAGCAGGAACTACTTGAGTATAGTATAGAAATAGTAGCCTTATAAGAGGTTAGATGGCCTGGGACAGGAAAGAGTGGTCTAGAAAAATAAGCTATTATGTACAGTGGAAGAAAGGATGGTTTACATCGGTAGGGGGTGGAATTTTATCTGAGCAAAAGGACCATGACGGCATTAGAGGAATTTAAAGCTATAAGCAGTCTAAGTGCGAGGTTAAGACTGGGTACAAGATGGTTTATAGTGACTGCTCTGTCAGCACATGCATCAACAGAGGTATCAGATGACCAAGAAAAAGACAATTGGTATGATCAATTGAAGAGTGTTTTAGACAGAATCCCGGGACGCAATGCATTGTTACTGCTGGGAGATTTTATTGCAAAAGGTTGGCAGAGAAGGAAAAACCTTCCGACCCGCAATTGGTACACACAGTCTGCATGTTCTAAGTAATGACAATGGAGTGAGATTGGCCACATTAGCAATACAATATGGACCAGTAATCTGAGTCACCCTCTTTCCTCATAAAGACATACACAAAGGGACATGGATATCCCCAGATGGCATTACAACAAATGAAATTGATTATGAACTAGTAAAGAGTAAATTTAGAAAATCACTGTGAGATATTAGAGTTTATTGAAGTGCAGATTATGATACTGACCACTCACTATTGATGGCAAAGATCCAAATGAAACCATCTAGTAGAAGAAGCAGAAACACAAGGGCTGAGATAATTGATACAGAAAAAAACTGAAGGACAGAGCATTTAGAGACCAGTATCGGGTGGAAGTGGAGAATAGGTTCCAGGTGCTGGAAGATGAAAACACAGAAATTGACTAGCATGAGATATGCAAGACAATTATTGGTGCTGGCAAGGAAAAATTTGGTCTCAAAGGGAAAAACCCTTAAAATGAATGGTTTGATGCAGATTGTGTGATGCCAGCACAGAGGAGGACTATTATCATATGGGTTGACTGGAAGACTGAAATAATCATAGGAAGAGAGATGATTTTAGACGGGTAAGGAATGTTGTCAATATGAACAGGAGGAAAATGAAACAAGCCTTAGAGAGAGAACTGGATGAAATAGAACAAGATAAGAGACATGGTCATTCAAGAAGACAATATCAGGGAATAAATCGGATAACAAAAGGAAACTAAACTTGGCAGGAATTTATCGGAGCTAAACAATGAAATATACTGGTTAACAAAAAATACATTCAAGCAAGATGGGTTGAATATTTGGAAGAATTGATAAATATACAAGAGCCAGAAAGAGTAGCAAATATAAGGATGATGCAGGACGAGAGATCACAAGAGGTAGTAGAGGTACTAACAAGACATGAAATCCTGAGGGAAATCAAAGATCTGAAAAATAATAAGGCGGGTGGTATTGATGGTGTCAATACAGAGCTTATTAAGCATGGAGGGCAAAGACTACATGGAGAAATCATAAAAATTGTGCTTAACATATGGAACGAAGATATTATGCCTGTTATATGGGAAGAAGGGGTAATGGTGCCAAACCACAAGAAAAGTGACCGAACGGTGTGTTCATATTATAGAGTGATCTTCCTACTGTCAGTCGGCTATAAGATTTTAGCAAAAATTCTTTACAAAAGACTATATGTTCATTACGAAAGAGAACTTGGTGATTACAAAGCAGGTTTTAGGAAGGGAGATCCACAGTTGATAATTTTTTTTCTCCGAGACAGATTTTAGAAAAGTGCTGGGAGTACTGAAATGCTAGTTGGCACATATTTATTGATTTTAAACAGTCTTATGATAACATTCACCGATATTCCTTATGGAAAATCCTCCAGTAATTTGAAATACCAGCAAAACTGATTAGGCTGACACAAATGTGTTATAGTAATATGAGATGCGGAGTAAGAGTTCGAGGGGAATTAACAGATTCCTTCCCAGTATCAGGTGAACTTAAACAAGGCTGTCCTTTGTTAACATTATTGTTTAATTTAGCCCTTGAGTGGGTAATGAGGCAGACACCAACGGCAACAATAAACCTAGGAAAAGTTAATTGTGATCGTTTGGCTTATGCTGATGATGTTGACCTATGCAGAGATGATTTTCAAGAATTGCAGCATATGTTTGGAGCTTTTAGAGAGGCCTCTTTAGGGAGTTGGTTTAAAAATCAGTGAAGAAAAAACCTAAATTCTAAAGGTTTTAAGACAAGGAAGTGAAGTTAGTAATATAGCATGAAATTGATTAAATTTGCAGTCGTAGATAAATATATGTATCTGGGATCAACAATCCCCTCAGACAAGAGTTGAGGATAGAATAAAGGCATGGATAGCCACAGGAGCAAGGTGCCTCTGGTCACTGAAAGAAGTATTCAAGTCCAGAAACCTGAATAGGAAAACTAAATTAATAAACATATACAACAATAGTCAGGCCTACCTTGACCTACGGCTGTGACACATGGAGGTTAACTGAAGAAGTGGAGAGAAGATTTAAGAATGGAGTCTTGAGGTGAATATGGGGACCCATATATTACAACAATGAGATTTGGCGAAGGAGAAACAACGATGAATTGAGACAGTTGTCAGGACTGCCCTTAATAACCAACATCATAAGAGCACAAAAACTGCGGTGGTTCGGCCTGTGCCCAGAATGGAGGACAGCAGGATTGCCAGGGGAGTGTTGTTTGGTAGACCACAGGGAAGACGACCCCAGAGGAGACCACGTATGAAATGGGAAGATAATTTCAAAAGAGATGTGGAACACCTGAGACCTGATAACCTTACAGCTGGAATGATATCGCACTAGATAGGGAAGAGTGAAAGAGTCTTGTAGAGGTGGCTAAAGACCACATGGTCCCAGAGCTAGTGGAGTGAGTGAGTGAGTGGAGATAAAAGACAAGAAACGTTCTGATGTCTGGTTGTGTTTTTCTTTTAAAGTGCATAAGCTTTGCGAGATTATCAAAGGATCAGGAAGATATAACATTAGTGACTACTGTGATATGGGTTGAAGTGAAAAAGTAGTTAATGTAGACATAAGAGTCGACAAGAACGGGTCCGTGAAGGAAACGATATAGTATTGTGCTGTTTGACAAAGGCCTTCAGCTCATTGCAAGCTTGTCAGATACGTATTTTTTGCCTTGACAAGATATTGTAGTTGTTTCACCATACCTACAGAAGTGACATGTACCCATGTATATAAACCTGTTATGAAACAGTATATATAACCAATGCTTTTAAGATTTATAAGAAGTTATATAGATATATTATCGACAAAATAAATGTAGCTTGTAGGGCAGTTAGGTAATCCCAGACAGCAAGACTTCAACATGCAAAGCTTAATCATACGTGTGCTATTAATTTAAGTTCTGATAAGCCACCTCTAATTCATCATCATCATCGTCATCATCTCCTCCTACGCGTATTGCCCCATAGGGGCTCGGTTAGATTTCACTAGTCATCTCTATCTTGACCTTTCAAATCAATATTTCTCCACTCATCCTCTCCTATTTCACGCTTCCTAGTCATAAGCCATTTAGGCCTTGGTCTTTCCAACACGTCTATAATCTTGTAGAGCCCAGTTAAATGTTTGGTGAACTAATATATTTTGGGGAGTGCGAAGAACATACTGAAATCTTCCCCATATACCACTCACCATGATCTCAACCACATATGGCACTCGAGTAATCTCTCATATTGTTTCATTTGTAATCCTGTCCTACCATTAAACTCGTAATAGTCTTCGGAAAGCTTTGTTCTCAAATCTACAAAATCTGTTGGCTATTGTTCCATTGTCATACCATGACACATGTCCATACTGTATCACACACACCACCCAAAGTGATATATGGCCCGATTTTTTTATGTAATTTCAGGTGATTTGATTTCCAAATTCTACTTGAGCTAACACATTCTTTTAATCTTCCATTAAAGTTCAGTTCTGAAGACCCTGTATCAGAAATCATAGTTTCTAGATATTTGAACGATTCTTCCTCATTAATCCTTTCTCCTTCCTATGATATTCACATGTTTGATCATCACAGGCTATTTTGTGTATGAATTTGTTTTGCTAAATTAGATTACATCTAAATATTTCATATGTTGCAATCCTTCCACAGGCTTAAGCTCACAAAGTTCCCTCAAAGCAAAAAATTTAGGTATGGCAAGTGGAAAGGCTAACCCAATGGTTAAGCACGACACATCACTTGGTATTTTGATGGCGACCAGTTGGATTACCCTCGCTATATGATTTGCATCCACCGTTATCCACCCACTAAAATTCAGGGAAACTTGTGCTCTTCCTTCCCTTTACATCTAGGAACACAGCAATGGGCAGGCATGTGTGACACAAAGGATTTGAAAAGCATTTAAAAAACATCAGGGGACACTATTGTAGTATTGGCATGAGCTAACACAGCCGGCTGAACACTGACAAAGAATGAAAGCACTGCAGACACCTAGTGGCGACTCAAATCCACTGGTCCCCCATTGTATTTGTATAAACATTAATTTGAGTATTGGTAATAACAAATATTATTTTTTTCTTTATATTAATGATGATATATTTATACTTTCAGAGAATTTATACTTAGAATAATCTTTAATCAATTAACCTTCCTATAATACAGGTGCTGCCCCGTTTAGAAGCTAGTTACAAGTTTATGCAAGTTTTTTCCTCTTCCAGGATATATGGAACCTACAGTTTATGTAATTCATCGGCTGAGAAGGTAAGCAGAAAGTAAAACGAAAATTGTGGAAGAAATTTAATAGAGTGAGATGACATACCTCCTCCAGAAATGATTATCTGTATGACAGCAAGTTCAACAAAATTAATGCAAACTAAGAAATAGTTTAATGAGGAACAATATGTTTAAAAAGTATCCTATATTCACTGGCATCTTACGAAATATTATTTCAAGATGAATCTCATAGATCGACGATAAGGAAGAAATATGTGAAAAAATGGAAAAAAAAAAATTGAATAAAAAAAGGCTTGATGGTGAACTGTTTGTTTTAGACATATCGAAAAATAGCATGCTTCATGTTTTTGGAAAATGGGTGTGATTCCCAATGTTATGTATGAAGGATAATGTAAAATAATCCATTAATAGAACGTTTCAAGAGAATGTATAATGCTATCATCATGATCTTGTTGTAAATGTATATCAGGAAAAGCTTAAACATTTGCTGTATATTCTTTTGAAAAGAAAAACTTTTATGAAATAATTGGATCTATAACTAAAGAAAAATTCTTTGAAGGTAATGTTATTACTGACAGTTATCGTATTGTTTACAACGTCATTACTATAAGAAATAGTTTCGCAGTGGAAAAGGGATCCTGCTAGACGCCGAAGCTTTATTATGCCGTGACTAGCAAGACCAAATAAACACTTTATAAAGTAAGGTTTCTATAAAAGACGGATATCACAAAAGGTGTCCAAGAGTATGGTGAGTATGGGTTGCATTTTCTTTCTTTTACATAAGGGCTGTATAAGATATTGACAATAATTTATCTTGATATGCTTTTTGGAATTTTTATAAAACTAGTGCCTCACCAGGTCTGTGGTATAGTTTAAGTGAAATTATATACATTTGGCTTTCACTTTTTCGTATATTAACTATATATGACAGAACCCAATTCCCAAATTCTGCCAAGTAATGTAATTTATTAAAAAAACTTGACTCTTGAATTAAAATGCAATTATAATTATAATTCACGCTCATGTGTTGTTTAAAGAAATACATATTTACTCCTCCCATTTTTACATTTTATATATACAGAAAGCAATCACTTTCCTATTCCTTAGACACATTTCTACCTTTCAGTCTTTTTATGTGGCCATTTCCGCCATGATATTTTTTTTCCCATTCAGTGGTTGATTTATTATGTTAACTATCACCAATTACCTCTCAACCTTATTGTAAAATTAGCCATTCCATGTTAAATATATGACCCCTCTTCTCATTGCATAATATATCCAAAACTTATTTTACTTCATTCGAACAATATCACACATTCCTAAAGTTAACAAACGTTTTTATAAGCGGTATAGCATTTCATTTCTATCGAAACTGGCGTGTTTTTATATCGATATATTTAGTATACTTTTTATTGCCATTTTGAGATTGTATAAATAAAAGGAATCTTTGTAAAATAAGACGTTTTCTTGTTGCCTCTGCTTGTGTTACTTGATTGAGGTAGTAAGTTGGCTACAGCACCAGCTACCCGTTGAGATACTACTGCTAAAGTGCTATGGAGTTCTTTGACTGGTCAGAGAGTACTACATTAGATCCATCTCACCGGATATGGCTCATTATTGTCCTCATACGCCTGACAATACAGAGATTACCAAACGGTTCTTCGTTACTCAGTGGGTTAACTGCTGCACTTAATTGTTCAGTGGCTACTTTCCTCTTGGTAAGGGAAGAAGAGACGTTTTAGCTATATTAAGCAGCTATTCTATAACGACACTTCAAGATCAAACCATTGTTCTTTAGTTTTGGGTTGTACCATATAGCCTTTGAACCATGGCCACCCAATGTCTTCGGTAAGTGTTCTCGTGCTTGAGGGTACATTTGGGAACACTGTTATATCTTATTTTGCTTCCTCTTGTCATTTGAAGTTTTAGAAATTATGCATGAAAGATCTATTTAAATGTTGTTACTGATCTTAAAATATTCTTATTACTTGTTCATTATTTCTGCTATAGTTTATTTCCTTAGTTCGTATTTTCATTCATCACTGGGCTATTTTCCCTATTGGAGCCCTTGAGCTTATAGCATCCTAGTTTCCCAACTTAGGTTGTAGCTCGGATGTTAATAATAATTATAGTAATAAAACTGCGGCATTTCATCTTTACAGACCTACTAAATAACATCTTATTCTTATAGTTCCTACAATTATCGATATCATCTTTCACTAATGCAAAGGGTAAACATTTCTTTGATTCCCTTTTAACCTCTGCTTTATCCAGACGGACCATGCATGAATTTAACTAGTATTCCAAACCTTTTCTAGAACTAGGATTAAAAATTTCCTAAACGTTCTTCATTCATCTCAAATATACAATTCACCGAATGTTCTCATATTTTAATCATCCTCTTTTATTTCTTCTTCTTGGGTAATTTGTACATTCCGGACCCCATGAGCTAGGTAGGTTTACCTTAGGACTTTTTAGATTAGGTAATGGGGTTGGTCATGGATCCTCATTATATTTTTTCTTAAGAGGGCTGTAAATTATTTAAGATCTATGACTCAAGTTAAAATGTATTCTTCTTAAAAGATTTATATACATTTGAATTCAGTTTATTAATCGAATCAAGCATTATCATTCTACATTACCTGCAATAAAGATCACCTCCTCTTTGTATAACGTTCACGTACGAATATCTTCAGAATTTTCCCTTGTTTCAGCCTTTTTTCGTTAACTCCTTCCTTTTACCTTTTTATTTATTTCTATACATTACACTTAATTCCATTATTCCTACACTTTTGCTAATGCCTATATTTTACCGACGAGGATCTTGAAGATCAAATCCTTGCTTTTTATCTTTTTCACTGAACCCAATAAATTATCTTTGTTGAATTCAAAGCTGAACATTTGGATACATCATTTCAACAGAATATATGCCTTTCATTTTCACCTCTCAGCATGTAACGCGAAACAATCATATGACTTTCTCCAGGAACTATAATTCTCAGTATTATACTTTTACTATTAGGGTACAAGCTTTCCTCCACATTCACTTTCTCCTTCAATACGAATGAAATGGACGTAGGGAAGAGACGATGACAGATAATGCAACTGAGATATGTAATTTCCGAACAGGATATTAAAGCTCATTTGAAGGAGGTGTCCGAAAGAATAAGACCCAAACGTTTGGGAACGTAGAATGGAAACGATCAAAACCTGATTTTTCTGAATTGCAAGAGAAATCAAATTGTAATTGGAATTCGTTCTGTCGAAAGATAATCCGTAGGATATGTACCAAGACTTCGGCCATATTTCGAGGTTAAGGAGATTTTCTTGTCGTAAGATTGCTACCATACTAAATCACATAAAGTGTTGCGTGCTGTTGCCATAAAGGTCTATAAGGACACACACACATACATACATACACACACACATACACATATATATATATGTATATATATATATATATATATATATATATATATATATATATATATATATATATATATATATATACATATATATATATATATATATATATATAGTTATATATATATATATATATATATATATATATATTATAGATATAATTTACCGTATATATACATGTGTGTATATGTATATATACACACAGTGGTTGTGCAATGGATCCGTGGCCGGGCAGGAGTATTTTTCATAAATGAATAAGGCCTCTTTGAATATTCATTTCCAAGGTTGATTAATTCCTTATTCCAAACAATGTGTACCTTATTTTTTGAATTTAACAGACATGTGTATTAGTGATAAGTAGTATATATATATATATATATATATATATATATATATATATATATATATATATATATATATATATATATATATATATATATATATATATATATATATATATAGTAGGTTGGCCAGGGCACCAGCCGCCCGTTGAGATACTACCACTAGAGAGGTATTGGATCCTTTGACTGGCCAGACAGTAATGCATTGGATCCCTCTCTCTGGTCACGGCTTATTTTTTCTTTGCCTACACTTACACAGAATAGTTTGGCCTATTCTTTACATATTCTCGTCTTTCCTCATACACCTGACAACAATGAGATACTTAACACTTCTTCACCCAAGGGGTTAATTACTGTACTGCAATTTGTTCAGTGTACTTTCCTCTTGGTAAGGGTAGAAGAGACTCTTTAGCTGTGGTAAGCAGCTCTTCTAGGAGAAGGACACTCCAATATTAAACCACTGTTCTCTAGTCTTGGGTAGTGCCATAGCCTCTGTAACATGGTCTTCCACTGTCTTGGGTTGGAGTTCTCTTGCTTGAGGGTACACTCAGGCACACTATTCTATTTTTTTTTTTTCTTCCTCTTGTTTTTTTTAAATGGTGTGTTGGGCAGGCTTAATAGAAGGACCATGGATGCCTGGTGGTTTATCAAGAGGTTATCTTTTCCTTTTTCTGATTCTTTTTCTTCTCAAAACCATCCTTACTGTCCTCCCTTCAGTTGAAGTGGCTATCCTGGAGGGTATTTAGCCTTGCATGGTGTAACTCACTCTTATGAGACAAATAATACTCATCACTAGCGATGGCTACCTCCTGAATGGTCTCTAGCTTTAACTCTTCGAGGTGAACCTTCAGTTTATCTGGAACACACCTCTTGAACTCTTCCACCAACATTAACTCCTTCAATTTCTCAAAATTTACCACTTCCTTGGACTTGAACCAATCACTAGCATATTGTTCCTTCCATCTTGCAAATTCAATAAAAGTTTGCTCCCTACTTTTTTCCAAGTTCCTGAAGCGTTGCCTATAGGCTTCAGGGACTAACTCATAGGCCTTCAAGACGATAGCCTTCACACACTCATAATCTGAGGACAGATCCTCCTCCAGAGTTACATACACCCTCTGAGCTCTTCCAATCAATTTACTTTGTATAAGAGTGGTCCAATACTCTTGGGGCCACTCCAACCTTGCTGCAATCCTCTCAAATGATACAAAAAACTCTGCAATAATGTCTTCCTCAAATTTAGGCACAAATTTGAGAGCCTGCGCTAAATTAATAGCAGGCGTTACTGACCTATTTGGGGAAGGGGGAGAGGAAGAAGAGGAACCTGAGTTTTTCATGGCAATCTCATGCTGCCTCTCCTTTTCTCTTTCCTCCGCCTTAAACTTTTCTATATCAAACTCCATCTGCCTCAGAGCAATTTGCCTATCCAAAATTTCTACAGACAACAGTGCTTTATCAGGTTTCACTTGTTCCCCACCAGCCTTTACAGTTTTAACACATTCATAAATTTGCAATAGCAATACACCCTTTCTTATTGACACATCATATTCCAATTCAAAATGTTCTGCTACAATTTCCAAATCTTCCCTATTCAACTCTGCAAGCCTTTCTTGCCACCCCTCTCCGCTAAGGAGGTCTAGTACATTAACCATGATGACCACTATTATTCACACAATACTAAATTACAAAAAAAAAAATAAAAAACACGAGGAGGTGAAAATATGCTGCCTGAAAAACAACCCCAAGAATTTATTTTGCACATACACCGGTGAATACTTAGGAACAAAAAGATCCTGTCACGGTCGCCATATTGTGATGGATGGCTGGACCACCACACAAAAACACTAAACTTTTCAAACAGTATTCACTTAAGTACCATACTAAGTCCACAAAAGGTGGAATAGTATACAATTTCAATAAGAGTGCTAAGTCAATTCAAGGGGACAAAGAAAATACCACAAAAATATACTTAATTTTAATACACGAGTTTCAGACAGAAATAACACCTGAACCTCAACAATACAGTAATTAATGATAAACACTCACTCTTAAACTCCCTGTAAAAGAAAACAATTACACAATTAACGAAAGGTCATCAACACAAGCATACAAAAAGGGGAGAGGGTCCTGAAAGGAGGAGGCAAACGAAAAGTAAGAATATCCTAACAAATACACACTAAATATCCCTAACAAATTCCTCATACACTTCTAGGGGTCTCCTCAAAGAGGACAATAAACTCTCCAGCTGGAGGCTTATTCCAGGTGGCAGAAAACCAGGATCCAAAACAATGGTGTTGAATGCTCCAATATTGCAGACCGCCCAGGAGTACAGGTCGTGGGCCCGGCACACAAATATAACAATCAAAATTTTTACCTTAGGGCAGAGAGGTCCCCTTGGCTTTTACTGAACCAAGGGCAGTATATAAAGGATAAAAATCCTTAATGCAGAGCGAGGATATCCTGAAAAAGCTAAACAGCTTCACAACGCAGCTCTGCAATGGCGATGAATAATATTAATCCAGCAGCAATTATCGTGCCCTTCAAGGTTGGAGGCTCAGAAACACACTGAGGCCAACTCCTCCAAGCGAAAACCTCCATACCTCGGATAATGAAGGAGAGCTGCCACGTAACCAACACAACTTGAAAATATAAAATAGTCGTTAGCCAATAATAAACACCAAGATAACCACCGGTGAGGAGACAAAAAGCTAATAAAGAAAAAATACAACACTTCTATACTTAACATTAAAAGTCTAAAAACTTAAATAATTCAGAAATTAATGACAACTAAGTTACAATATATATACATATATATATATATATATATATATATATATATATATATATATATATATATATATATATATATATATACATATACATATATATATATATATATATATATATATATATATATATATATATATATATATGTGCGTATGTATATATATATATATATATATATATATATATATATATATATATATATATATATATATATATATATATGTATAGGTATATATATATGTATATATATATATATATATATATATATATATATATATATATATATATATATATATATATATATTATTTTTTCACTATATGATATATCAATGTCATCTCCCCTGTTCTGGGACCAACCCTATGCCATTTAAATACGATTCCAGTATGACATTGAATTGTTCAAGAAACGAAGAAAAGGCTTCAGCAACTAACGTTGAAATTATACCAAATATTTCTATTATTACTATTATTATTATTTGCTAAGCTACAACCCTAGTTGGAAAAGCAGAATGCTATAAGCCAAAGGGCTCCAATGGGGAAAATAGCACAGTGAAGAAAGGAAAAAAAATAATTTTTAGAACAGTAACATTAAAATGAATATCTCCTATAAAAACTTTAACAAAACAAGAGGGAGACAAATAAGATAGAATAGTGTGCCCGAGTGTACCCTCAAGCAAGAGAACTCTAACCCAAGACAGTGGAAGACCATGGTACATAGGCTATGGCACTATCCAAGACCAGAGAACAATAGTTTGATTTTGGAGTTTCCTTCTCCTAGAAGAGCTGCTTACCATAGTTAAAGAGTGTCTTCTACCCTTACCAAAAGGAAAGTGGCCACTGAACAGTTACAGTGCAGTAACCCGTTGGGTTAAAAAGAATTGTTTGGTAATCTCATTGTTGGCAGGTGTATGAGGACAGAAGAGAATACGTATGAAATAGACCAGACAATTCGATGAGTGTGTAGGCAAAGGGAAAATGAACCGTAACCAGAGAGAAGGATCCACTGTAGTACTGGCTGGCGAGTCAAAGGACCCCATAACTCTCTAGCGGTAGCATCTCAACTGGTGGCTGGTGCCCTGGCCAACCTACTACCTACCATAATAAGACTAGAAAAGACTTGAAATCCATTAAATAGCAAATACTAACTCCTCCTACTTAATGGCCAAACTATTGCTATAAAATGCTTCATAAATCTATTAGTTTTTTCACACGCCAGATCATAAGATCACTAAAGCATAGGGAAAGATGATAATGTGTTATTTCTTAAAAACTCATTCTTTGATTTTTTTTTTTTTTTAATAAAGTATGGTCATGTGATTTATAGGTTCTTGAATGATTATTCATGAACATTTGGAAGGAATCAGAGAGTAAAATTTCATCATTGAATTTTCTGGATATCCATATCTAAGGATAAAACCTAAGCCTTCTCATAAGTCACGAGGGGATAATATCCCTTTCCAGCGCAAAATTACCTCTCTTTCGATTAGTAGACGTAAAATCGAGAACAATGCGTGTGTATTGGATGTTTTGAAGAATATGATGATACATGATATTATAATTAACATAATAAAAGATATTTTTTTAATCAGGATCACAAAACATACAATGACGCCCTTCATCGCATTTCCCATCATTTAATATGTGATACACAGTTTAATTATGTTAAATTCGTCAAAGGGCAACACCAAAGGTCAATTTGATTAAAGCCAAACGATTAAAAAATCTCAGTAATGTATTTTTTTAGGAGTGATGCTAATAACCATAATTAGATCAACTTTGTTAATAAAAAGAGCAAACTCATTTTTTTTTACCAGGGATAAAACTTTGCTTATATATAAAGAGCATTTACAGTATTCTCTTTTACGATAAGATGAATATAGATTCTAATATGAGGCTGAATTCAACTATTTTTAATTCTACGATGATGCGGAATTAAACTGATTCACGGTTCAAGGAAAAGTCTCTCTTTCTCTCTCCCTCTCTCTCTCTCCCTCTCTCTCTCTCTCTCTCTCTCTCTCTCTCTCTCTCTCTCTCTCTCTCTCTCTTAGGAGTAAGAAAACCGAATAAAAACTGGAATACTAGGATAGCTTTAACTCATTTTAATATGTATCTTTGAAAATACATTTCAAAACAATGAAGACCATGCACACACACACAAACATATATATATATATATATATATATATATATATATATATATATATATATATATATATATATATATATATATATATATATATATATATATATATATATAATGACCCAGACCAATACCCAATATTAATAATAATAGTAATAATTTTAATGACTAATAATAATAATAATAATAATAATAATAATAATAATAATAATAATAATAATAATAATAATAATAATAATAATAATAATAATAATAATAAGGTTTAATGTGATATTATAACATACCCTTCATTATTTGTTTAGCTCTTAAGAAATATACTTTATAATCCTCCATCCTTGGGTAAAAACGAAAATGCCAAGTTTCTTCCTTGAAAACCTAACGTAAATACATTTTTTTTTCTTTTTTTAAACTGTTGCTGATGTAACACCCACCTTATCAATTGTCCATTTACCACTATCGATGTTGGCACACTGGATACGGCTGAAGGTCAGTTTGCCAACAAAATGTACGACAAGGTAAATATTAATGATGTTTGTTAGCGACCTAAACATTGACTAAATAATCTCAATCTGTCACTATGTACTGAGTTTCGTCGGATAGTAATTTCTAACTGGCGTATGCTACTCACAACTCATTGTTTTGGCATTCTTGAAACAATGGCCTACCGTTCCCTGCCCGTATTTGACTCATCGGTTTGGAAAATAAATGTTTTTCGTCAAAGCTACCAACCTGAAAATGGGTTCTCCTTTAGACATTATTCTATTTGATCAAAGGCTTCTTGATGTTTCTGTTCCCCCTGTACATTCTCCGCTCTCCTCTTTTTTGTCAGGTCACATAGATGGTAAGTAATGCTCACCTATGGGGCTATATACCCGCAGTAGTAGCTAGAAATTCCATGGAAAGATCGGGCGTCTTTTTTAGAACGAGGGATTCGTACATGTTGAATGCTCTCTAGTTTCTCTAGTTACTTACTACATGGATTAGGTATTCTAGACTCGCCTTAACATTTTAATATTTACTTGATTTCGCAACCAAGTTACCTGCTCGTACTCATCCGAACACTTCCTGTAGATCTCGGCAATGTACCACCCATGACTTAAGGATGTCCAAAAATGTTCCAACCACCTATAGATCCCCAAATAATGTCCTCATTACCCCCATTAAACAATGCAGGTTCATTGATAAGACCACAGTGTAAAACAGGTCTTGCAAAGGCACTTGATTCTTTACTTTTCTCATCTGACGGGATCTGCTAGAACCTTTTGGTTAAGTCGATCGAAAAATTTTTGTTGTTAGTCAAATTGGAGAAGATAGCATGTGGATCACACATTGTCTTAGCATCATAAATGAAGATTTCTTTAAAATTCTTGCAAGTCGAAGCACAGTCGAATTGATCAATTTCTTTTATGCGCCACACACAAGGGCAAATATTAAGCAGATATCGATGCCTCATTGAATCCTAATTACATTATACGTTGCATCTTTTTTAACAGCATCCTGCGAATTCTAGGTGATAGGAAATGGCTCAACTCTTACTACATCTGATGATGTTAGTTGAATCCTACACCGGCCTAACGAAACTCTTCTGGATATATCAGTCAGAATATCCTTATTATCATTCAGGATGTATAGAAATTCCCGTTTTTTTTTCTTTCTTCTCTTTTATTTTTTTTATTTATTTTATTTATTTTTTTTAACTTTGGATATATTGTTACTTATTTCCATGCCTCCTCCTCCAAATAGGTTGGTGCAGTAACAATTTAATCTTCAAGGTTCTGGTCATCTTCCATTATTACAGTAGATAACTGGATTATCTGTATCCTTATACGATTTGGGGATAAATGCTGCTCCAGTCAATTTATGTAGTATCTCCTGATCACACCATTCATGTCGATTTCATAATTCCCTTCATTATAGTTTTTCGTTACGTTCCATGGTCCATTCCATTGTAAGAACAATTTGTTGTTATTGATGTGCAACAATAGTACCACTTCATCACCTGCCTGTAACTTCAGGTTCTTCACATTCTGATTGTGATAATGATAAGCCACTTTTAATTCTGTCTAGAACTCTTCTGTTTCAACTCCAAGGGTTCCTTGCAGTCATTGACAGAGATCAATCACGTATTGATGAAAAGTTTTTGTAACATATTCCAACACAGTGGCTTTCCACATATCTCTTAACAATGTTAATAGTCCTTCGCAATATGATCAACCAAGAGATCAAAAGGAAAAAACTTGTTACTCTTTTACATATGAAAACTGTAAGGTACCGATATCATTCCTTAGGTCACCCTGAACACATCTTTAAAGTTCTTTCAAATCATTCTAACTGACCATTAGGCATGGCATAGTGATGATTATTATATAATTTTAATATCCCTCACAGATAACAGTCTGTATACTTCCTTCATCATACACTTTAAAGTTTGCATTAAAAGAAGGGAAATGTCTGGCAACAATTATTCCAGGATTTTCACCGTTTTAAAAACGGATATATTGACGTAAAGGAGTGATATTACGGTCACAAAAACGTAAAAGATAATAGCCAAGTATGGTAAAAATGCGGTAGTCTGTATTTTACTGAAATACGGTTGAGAACAGTATATTTTTAAGGAGAATTTCCGATTAAAATAACGGTTTATTTTTATTTTTTCCTAACAATGTATCTGAGGTATATTGGGCCCGCAGTCCAAATTTCCAATACTTCCACTATTGGAATTTCAATCCTACTAAAAGTTAACAAGAAAATTTCAGCGACAATGACAGTGTCAATTGTAGACAGATAGTTTGCTTCATGGTACGTAGTGTTATAATCTACGACTGTTGAAATATATCGGGATCCATTTGATGGAGGCGGTTCAATTCGACCAACAAGATCCACATTAACAAGGACGAAATGGCTCTGGTGTGCATCTTTCCCTCCTTGTACCCATTATCCAAAGATTGTTGGCTGGTTATATTTTGTGATACACCAGGTCAATGGAACTTATTTAAGATTTTTTTACGTTTTTAAAGGTCATGGCAGCGTATTGGAAACGTCCTTGCCTGGCAATTTGGTGGACTGGAGTTCGAGTTCCACTCAAGCTAGACAGCTTCTTGTAGTATCTGCAACCTCGCCATCCTCGAAACTAATGATGGGGCTTTTTTTGCGGAGCCTCTAGGTATAACTGATGAGTCATCAGTAGTCATAGTGTGGTCCTCCTTGGGTACTAGCTTGGATGGATATATATATATATATATATATATATATATATATATATATATATATATATATATATATATATATATATATATATATATATATATATATATATATATATATATATATATATATATATATATATATGGTAAGTTAGCCTCCAGGGCATTGTTATGCCAAACATGGTAATATCACTGTCTCTTCTCCCTGTTGATCATGAGAGTGTATTAAAAGCCATTAAACCCAATATTACCTCCCATCATATCTGCATAGGCTAAATCAATAACAGCTTTACAATACACCTTTGCTATAGTCCGTTCATCATTCTGACTACCACCTATAAGTGATCTATTGAGTTTTCTACTTTTTTATCATCAATTCCGAGAGTTCTTTGGACTCCTTATGGGTAAAACACTCTTTCTTCATCAACATAGTTCTTTATGTTGTTCAATCTTAATTTAATTTAATCTTAATTTTGCAGATTACTGATTTCTTTATCTTGACACATCTTGTTGAGTACAGGTTATTTGAGTTTTGGCAACTTCCTTTTTCTGCTTAACTTGACTACAGACTACAACAACTTACTTCGGATATACCGGAGATGTCATGAATGATAAGGTCGTAAAGTAAGTGGAGTTTGAAACCCTACAGGTTTTAGTTTACCTGTAAAGTTTGGAGTTTTATGTTAATGTAAGCTTTTTGGTGATAACATTCTATAAAGTTAGCCTTCAAAATATTCACAGTATTACCGGTTCCTTCTGAGAAGGCACCAAGTCACTCACCAGCACAGTTGTGCATGCACCATCAACCATGGTTATCATTTGATCACCTTCTACCACAACAATCGCTTTTTTGAGTCTACTCTATTTATAGAAAATGTACTACCACATGCTACTTTGAA
>NC_090731.1:50942509-50947509 GCF_036898095.1 Palaemon carinicauda
CTTCACTACCGACTAACTGATATATGTTCTTAATTTCACACCATTCTTCAATAAGTGTCTGTTATTCGTCTCTTAAAGTCTCTAAGACTAAAATCGATTCCTACAATCAATAGCATATATATATATATATATATATATATATATATATATATATATATATATATATATATATATATATATATATATATATATATATATATATTTATATATACATATATATATATATATATATATATATATATATATAAATATATATATATATATATATATATATATATATATATATATATATATATATATATATATATATATATATATATATATATATGTATGTATATATATATATATATATATATATATATATATATATATATATATATATATATATATATATATATATATATATATATATATATATATATATATATATATATGTATATATAATATCATCATTATCATCACTCTCAGCCGTTGCTAGTCCACTGCAGTAAGAAGGTTTTATACATCTTCCAGTTCAGTCTCTTTGTCGTCTTTATATGCCACTATATAACCGCGGAATTTCTTAGCTCCTCAATCCATCGTCTTATCAACTTTCCCCTGCTTCGTTTGCAATCTTTAAGGACCCATTTTTTTATCATTTTTGTCCATCTTTTATGTGGCATTCTCATTATGTGTCCTAACTACGTCAATTAATTTTTTTTCACTTGTTAGATTATACTTTACCCTCGTAACCGAGTTGCTTTTTTTTTTTTTTTTTTTTTTTGGCCTTATAATACTATTCCCATCGTTATTCCTTCCATAGCCTTTGCGTTGTAATTAGCTTGTGTCCTAAGGCTTTAGAGATGCCCCAGGTGTCTGGTAAATAAGCTAATACTATTAGATCTATGTGATTAAATACTTTTAAAGGTTTTAAAGGCCACTCATTAATGGCAGAGGCAGGGGGACAGTGACATTGCCCTATCAAGCAGGATGTTGCCGTTAAAACTAACTCCATATACATATGATTACCACCGAAGGCCCCTCTTCATCTAAACTAGGACCAGGAAAGGCAAGGCAATGGTTGCTGATAACTCAGCAGGTAAACCTCTAAGCTCCCAAAAAACACAAATATTAGCTCACATAGCTGGTGGGTTTGCAGCCACTAAAGGAACTAACGATTTTGAGCAGGACTTAACCCTAGTCTGGCAATCACCACTTAGGAACGTTACCAAATAGGCCACCACAACATTAATCTTTATAGACAAAGAAGCACTTGATTTTTTTATAATCTTATTTTGAAATGTTTATATAATTGTCTCATAACATGTTTTTTGTATCTCTATTTCCTTCTTCAGCTGCTTACTGTCATTCTAAAGATTAAAGATTTTCTGCCACCGTTGTACAATAAAGATTATTATTATTATTATTATTATTATTATTATTATTATTATTATTATTATTATTATTATTATTATTTCCTAAGATACAACCCTAGTTGGAAAAGCAGGATACTACAAGCCTAGGGAGAAAAGCCCACGTGAGGAAAGGAAAGAAGGAAAAATTAAATATTTCAATAACAGTAACACCAGTAAAATAAATATTTCCTATATAAACTAGTAAAACTTTAACAAAACAAGCGGAAGAGAAATTGGATAGAATGGAATGCCCGAGTGTACCCTCAAGTAAGAGCACTCCAACCAAAGACAGTGGAAGACCTCAGTACAGCAGCTATGGACCTACCCAAGTTTAGAGAACAATGGTTTGATTTCGGAGTGTCCTTCTCCTAGAAGAGCTGGTTACCAGAGCTAAAGAGTCGCTTCTATCCTCAACAAGAGATAAGTAACCACTGCACAATTACAGTGCATTAGTTAACCCTTGGGTGAAAAAGAATTGTATGGTAATCTCGGTGTTGTCAGGTGTATCAGGACAGAGGAGAATCTGTAAAGAATATGCCAGACTATTCGGTGTATGTGTAAGTAAAGGGAAAGTGAATCGTAACGGCAAATGAAGTAATTGAACGATGTGATTTTGCATTATCATAATTAGATAAATAAATTATTGGGATAATACCTTAAAAGGTCTTCAGAAACTTAAGCAAACAAAAACTGATTCTTTTTCTAGTGACCTTGAGACATTTTCAAGTTCATTCTGTAGATGAAAGATTTTTCTCAATGAGTTCATCAATAGTGAACTTGGAGAATATTATTTTAAGTAAATATCCTCTTTCTCTGACATTATGTATAAGAGTAATAAGTGTATAAAGAAATATAATTATTGATGTGAAAATACAGTGAAAGCGAGTTAAATATCACCCTTTTTATTCTGATATTATCTTCACAGAATTTACATTATTGCCTCCATTTCAAAGAGGGAAAGTCGCATGTAGAATTTGATGCTATGTTTTTTTTTTCTATTATTTCTTCATTGCTGATCCGATAACGGTTCAGATTCCGTAATTGGTCTAATGGTTTATATTTTCTCTCTCTGCATGATCCTTTTATACCTGAAATGGACGATGACCAAAACAGAAATTAGTCAAGAAAATCTCCAGTTTAATTTCCAGTTTAACAAGGATGAAATAAAAAAAAGTTAACCACCGTCCGATCGAAAAGGTTATTATTTTTTTTTTCCAAGTAGGGTATGAATGGATGCAATGACTGCCATTATCAAAATATTGAATTATAATGTTTATCGTTATGGGTAGTGGTGCCAATGGTAGTAAAACAACGTGTTGTCATACAACTTTCTCAAGTGTATGACCTGCCTGTTGAAGACAGTATGAAATTTGTATTCCCGTTGGTTGGGGAAATATTCGTACTTATTAGGACATGGTGGCTGTACGGCATTTATTATTCATTACTGTGTGAATGTAATGTAAAACGTCAATGAGCTATGTATAGAAAGAAAAAGAGACGTCTTAATCCTAGAAAATGTAAATATTGTTACTAAAGCGATGGTAACAAATGTACTTATATAAATATCATATGGAATATTGTAACAATGCATACAGCTATCCAGGTTTTAAGTTTATGATGATATATTTATACTTTAAGCCCATTTATACTGAGAATAAGCTTTAATCAAATAACTTTCTGTTACAGAGCTAGTTACAAGTCTGTATAAAGTTTTTCTTGTCCAAGAATATAGGGGGACCTACAGTATATGTAATTCATCGACCAAAAAGTCAAGTAAAGAGTGAAACAAATATTGTGTAAGAAAATTTGTAGAGAGAGATAACATTCCTCCTTCTGAAATGATTATTTGTATGACAGAAAGTGCAAAGTAATTAATGCAAATACAAAAATAGTTTAATAGAGAATGGTAGGTTTCAAAAGTAGCCTGAACACATTAAATCTCACAGAAAATCATTTCAGGATGAATCTCATTGATAGAGGATAGGGAAAAAAATGCATAATCATTTGAAATAGATTTATGCCTATCAACACAAGGCTTGACGGCAAATGGTTTGTTTTAGGTATAACAAAATATAACAGGTGTAGAATAATTCAGTAAATGAACATTCTGAAAGAAAGTGTAATGCTACGACTATGATATTTTTTGTTTTTTCTGTGAATGTATTGCAGACACTACAAGAAACTGTAGAAATTGAGCGGTCCTCTAACCCTGGGGTATGTTAGGGCAAGGAGGGTTTTCAACTGGCGGACACTTAAAGGTTTAAATCTTTAAGGCCGGTCATGAATGGCAGAGACCAGGGGCAGTTACGCTGCCTTGTCGATTAGGAAAAAACCCTAGAGATTGACCATACACACATATGATAATCGCCCAACCCCCTCTCCATCCAAGCTAGAATCAAGGAAGGCCAGGCAATGGCCGCTCATGACTCAGCAGGTACACCTAGAGGCTTCCCCATATCCCATATCGTTAGCTAACGAGGATGGTGAGGTTGCAGCGACCAAAGAAACTAACGAATTTGAGCAGTACTCGAACCACAGTCTGGCATTCACCAGTCATGGACGTTACCACATCGGCCAACACAAGACACTTTTTTTCTTTAATCAGAGTGTACAATGATATATATGTTTACATTTGCACCAGCAAAATATCTTTGAAATTCACTTTCATTTTGAAATAATAGATGAATACCTAAAAGGCTATTTCTTTTAGCAATATATTAGACTAATCAACTTAAATGATAATTCTCTTTATGCTCAAAATAATAATCACTTTGATGATGACTCCTCCTTAGAAAATTTTTCTTCAAACATACGTCGTTTAAAACAATTCTTATTTTTCCCTTCATTCAAAGAAAAGTCGAAGTGAAAGAGGTTGGCAAACAAGTATCTCATTTCCAAAGATTCATTTACCAAATTTGAAGCATATTCTGGGATAGTGCTCCATATCTAAGGCTGCAGAATGATTACCCTAATTATACATAAAAGGTAATTATGAATGAGTTACTTGCCTCGCATCATATTCATTTCTTGTCTGCACCTCCTATAACATGTAAATACAAATAAAATTGCTTAAAAGCTATTTTTTTTTACAGTATAAAATGGAACAAGTTTCAGTTTAAAAAAATTTAATAGGGCATGCAACTAGCAAATGAGATAATTTATCATTATGAATTATACATCAATTTGAGTGAGTAGGGGACAACGAGACCATTTTTAGTTTATTGAATCAATTTCATCATATATTTTATTAGATGTGGTAATGATAATATATCATCAGTGAGATTTAACATTGAATTATCATGTCTTTTCCCTTTTGAAATTCAGAGGCTTGAATTTATATCAATTCGTCTTTCACCGTAACATCAACGCCTTACCAGATAATAACCCATGTAATCCAATCAACATTAAACGTGCCATCAAATTTTTCAACCTCTTTTCGGTGATGAAATCCGAATATTTGATAAAGCTTCAATGCAATACTGAACTTAGCATAATACTGTTTTAAAAAAAACATATTCAGAGTATTATATAGATTTATATATGTATTTCAATAAGACCTATTTAAAAAAAATAAATTATTCTTATGATTTTCCTTATATCAATACC
>NC_090731.1:50967509-50985009 GCF_036898095.1 Palaemon carinicauda
TGTATTTTCTGCAATTTTTTAGTTAAGTAAAAGTGCTTCTTTTTAGGGCTATACATAATATACTGTATTTGTAATCTTATTGTGGCTGTGTTAGCATTAGCTCTCCTGTTAGCCATATTCCGTATATTTTTGCTGCCTTGCTAAAAATTTTATATTAACTTTTGAAAAAAGAAGGGGGGGGGGTATGAATATTTGTCTTGGTGCTTTTAAGCGCCACTTATTTGATTTTCAATTATTCTCAAGTACCTTATATGATCAGTCAAGATTTTTAAAAATTATTGTATTATTACTGTTCAATAATAATTATTGTGAAATATTTTTCAATTCTTTAACCATAGTCGTGATATTATTTTCTGCCACCATCGTTCAACTAAGATCACTACGCTAAATAAGGTCACTGAAAGATTTGATTGGGCATTATCCTAATTAGATGAATAAATTATTGATCCTAATGCCTTGGTAAAAGTCTTCAGGAACCTAAGCCAACGTAAATTGTTCCTTTCTTTAGTGACATTCAGACATTTACAAGTTCATTCGGCCTGTGAAAGATGTTTACTTAATATAATCAATAGAGATACTGGTAATAAACTCCAGAAACCGTCAGGAGAATATAATTTCAAATAGATATCCTATTTCTTCGACCTTACACAGAAGAATTATGATTTTATAAAGAAATGAAGTAATTGATATGCAATTATTATGGAGAGTTTGAAAAATTGCCTTTTTATTTCTGTATTTTACTCATAAACTTTATACTATTGGCTTCATTTTAAAGAGAGAATGTCTTATGCAAAATTTGATGTTATGGTTTTTCTCTTATTTCTTCCTTGCTGAGAATTTAACGTTTCGTATTCACTAATTGGCTTGGTGGTTCATATTTTCTATCTCTCTGTATGATCCTCTTATATGTGAAATGAGCGAGGTCTGAAATAGATTTTAGTCAAGGAAATTTCCAATTCAAATTATATATGATTTGATACTGATTTCACTAACAAAGATGATAAAAAAAAAAACTAGTATCTTGGTGGTAAAGTAAAATGTGTTCTATGCGAAAGGCGAACTATCTACAAGAATATTAGAAGCTTGTACGTTTTTTTTTTTTTTTTTTTTTTTTTTTTTTTAGTATAATATGAACGAATGCAATAAACACTAGCGTTGTTAGAATATTCTATTATGTAATTTATTGTCTTAAACAGCGTTGGCCAATGGTAAGAAAGCAACGTGTTGTCATACAATTTTCTTCATTGTTAGAATTGTCTGGGGAAAATTTTTGAGAAATTCCTACACACGTAGCTAGCAAAATGTTGAAACATATGAGTACATACTAGGACAGGGTTGTAAGGCATATTTCTTATTATTACTGTGGGAGTTTTTTAAACGCTAATAAGTAATTTAAAGAAGGAAAGAGAGTACTCTTAATCATATAAGATGCAAATATTATTACTAGGTCGATGGTAACAATGGGGTACCAGCGGAACTAATCCACCAGGTGGCACTGTGTTGAAAGGAGATATGAATGATGGCCTGATAACTGACTGTCAACAAACTATAGTCATGGCTGATGTTCAAAAAGCGAATCGACACTGTGATAAAACCTTGTTGGAACTAAACGAAATTCTTCATGAGAGAAAACTTAAAGTAGCAGGGAAAAGAAAAATTTGGTAGAACGGCAAGTGAGCATTTTAAATTGCAAAGTGAAGCAAAACCATTACTATACCTAAGCCTATGACATGCGTTTCAGCAGAGACGCATGACATAGGCTTAGATGTACAAGTAGTCAGGTCGGTTATTATTATTATCATTATTACCTGCTAAGCAACAATTCTAGTTGGAAAAGCAGGATGCTATAAGTCCAGGGGCTCCAACAGGGAAAATAGCCCAGTGAGGAAAGGACAAAAGGAAAATAAAATATTTTAAGAAGAGTGACAATATTAAGATAAATAACTCCTATATAAACTATAAAAGATTTAACAAAACAAGAGGAAGGGAAATTATATATAATAGTGTGCTCGAATGTACCCTCAAACAAGAGAACTCTAACAGTAGAAGACCATGGTACAGAGGCTATGACCCTACCCAAGACTAGAGAACAATGGTTTGATTTTGGAGTATCCTTCTCCTAGAAGAGCTGCTTACTATACCTAAAGAGTCTCTTCAACCCTTACCAAACGGAAAGTAGCCACTGAACAATTACAGTGCAGTAGCTAAACCCTTGATTGAAGAAGAATTGATCGGTAATCTGTGTTGTCAGGTGTATGAGGAGAGAGGAGAATATGTAAAGAATAGGCCAGAGTATTTAGTATATATGTGTGTAGACCAAGGGAAAGTGAACCGTAACCAGAGAAAAGGATCCAATGTTGTACTGTCTAGCCATTCATAAGACCCAGTAACTCTCTAGCAGTAGTTTATAATTATAAAATTACATAGCATAATTTTTGTGACATTGCCACTGTTAAGTATATCGCTCCTTCGGGACTTTTTGTTCACATATTTTGGCATATTTGATCAATAAATACTTTTAGAGTTATGCGTTTTATCCATCATCCGCCAAAAGGTTGTTGTTGAAATTTATTGATGCAAGAGATCAACATCTCAATACTGTTTTCACCTTTGTCGTTTTAGTCTTAAATTTGACGACATTAATTTTACCAAGCAAGAGTTTCAAATGGCATTACCTGGTGCTATAACTTATTAGGACCTTCATGGGGATCATCTCCAAAACTTCCCCATTGGAACTAAACGCCCCATGCTGGACTTCTCATTTTTCAAGTAGTTTTATAACAATGCTATTTACATCTAAAATTTTAGTTGTGTATCTAGGGTAAGCTTCTGTAAAATTATAACATTTGGTAATCGAGTTCATTCATTTTTTTTTTTATCTCTGCCATAGTTTTACAATGCAGGTCCCAAGCCGTGATAGAAGAGGAGGGTTGAACGTAGGGTTAACAGCCCCACTTTGTAAAAAATCATATTATTACAGAAGCTTCTACAGAAAACACTCTGACAGACCTTACAGTTGATGAAACAGGAACGTCAAGGCTTTCGGACTGGAAAAAACCTTTAAAGATAATATCATGGAATGTGAGATCCCTATATAGAACAGGATGTGATAGGGCACTTGAGCAGGAACTACTTGAGTATAGTATAGAAATAGTAGTCTTATAAGAGGTTAAATGGCCTGGGACAGGAAAGAGTGGTCTAGAAAAATAAGCTATTATGTACAGTGGAAGAAAGGATGGTTTACATCGGTAGTAGGTTGGATTTTATCTGAGCAAAAGGACCATGGCGGCATTAGAGGAATTTAAAGCTATAAGCAGTATAATTGCGAGGTTAAGACTGGGTACAAGATGGTTTATAGTGACTGCTGTGTCAGCACATGCACCAACAGATGTATCAGATGACCAAGAGAAAGACAATTGGTATGATCAATTGAAGAGTGTCTTAGACAGAATCCCGGGACACAATACATTGTTACTGCTGGGAGATTTTATTGCAAAGGTTGGCAGATAAGGAAACACTTTCCGACCCGCAATTGGTACACACAGTTTGCATTTTCTAAGTAATGACAATGGAGTGAGACTGGCCACATTAGCAATACAATATGGACCAGTTATCAGAGGCACCCTCTTTCCTCATAAAGACATACACAAAGGGACATGGATATCCCCAGATGGCATTACAACAAATCAAATTGATCATGTATTAGTTAAGAGGAAATTTAGAAAATCACTGTGAGATGTTAGAGTTTATTGAATTGCAGATTATGATACTGACCATTCACTGTTGATGGCAAAGATCCAAATGAAACCATCTAGTAGAATAAGCAGAAACCCAAGAGCTGAGATAATTGATACAGAAAAAACTGAAGGACAGAGCATTTACAGACCAGTATCAGGTGGAAGTGGAGAATAGGTTCCAGGTGCTGGGAGATGAAAACACAGATAGTGACTAGCATGAGATATGCAAGACAATTATTGGTGCTGGCACGGAGAAATTGGGTCTCAAAGGGAAAAACCCTAAAAATGAATGGTTTGATGCAGATTGTGTGATGCCAGCACAGAGGACGACGATTTATCATATGGGTTGGCTGGAAGACTGAAATAATCATAGGAAGAGAGATGATTTTAGACGGGTATGGAGTGTTGTCAATATGAACAGGAGGAAAATGAAACAAGCCTTAGAGAGAGAACTGGATGATATAGAACAAGATATGAGACATGGTCATTCAAGAAGACAATATCAGGGAATAAATCGGATAAGAAAAGGAAACTAACCTTGGCAGGAATTTATCGGAGCTAAACAATGAAATATACTGGTTAACAAAAAATACATTCAACCAAGATGGGTTGAATATTTGGAAGAATTAATATATACACAAGAACCAGAAAGAGTAACAAATATAGAGATGATGCAGGACGAGAGATCACAAGAGGTAGTAGAGGTACTAGCAAGACATGAATTCCTGAGGGAAATCAAGGTTCTGAAAAATAACAAGGTGGGTGGTATTGATGGTGTCAATGCAGAGCTTATTAAGCATGAAGGGCAAAGGCTACATGGAGAAATCATAAAAATTGTGCTTAACATATGGAACGAAGATATTATGCCTGTTATATGGGAAGAAGGGGTAATGGTGCCAAACCACAAGAAAAGTGACCGAACGGTGTGTTCATATTATAGAGTGATCTTCCTACTGTCAGTCGGCTATAAGATTTTAGCAAAAATTCTTTACAAAAGAGAACTTGGTGATTACAAAGCAGGTTTTAGGAAGGGAGATCCACAGTTGATAATTCTTTTTCTCTGAGACAGATTTTAGAAAAATGCTGGGAGTACTGTAATGCTAGCTGGCACATATTTATTGATTTTAAACGGTCTTATGACAACATTCACCGATATTCCTTATGGAAAATCGTCCAGTAATTTGAAATACCAGCAAAACTGATTAGGCTGACACAAATGTGTTATAGTAATATGAGATGCGGAGTAAGAGTTCGAGGGGAATTAACAGATTCCTTCCCAGTATCAGGTGGACCTAAACAATGCTGTCCTTTGTCAACATTATTGTTTAATTTGGCCCTTGAGTGGGTAATAAGGCAGACACCAACGGCAACAATAAACCTAGGAAAAGTTAATTGTGATCGTTTGGCTTATGCTGATGATGTTGACCTATGCAGAGATGATTTTAAAGAATTGCAGCATATGTTTGGAGCTTTTAGAGAAGCCTCTTTAGGGAGTTGGTTTAAAAATCAGTGAAGAAAAAACCTAAATTCTGAAGGTTTTAAGACAAGGAAGTGAAGTTAGTAATATAGCATGTGATTGATTAAATTTGCAGGCGTAGATAAATTTATGTATCTGGGCTCAACAATCCCCTCAGACAAGAGTTGAGGATGAAATAAAGGCATGGATAGCCACAGGAGCAAGGTACCTTGGTCACTGAAAGAAATATTCAAGTCCAGAAACCTGAGTAGGAAAACTAAATTAATAACTTATACAACAATAGTCAGGCCTACATTGACCTACGGCTGTGACACATGGAGGTTAACTAAAGAAGTGGAGAGAAGATTTAAGAATGGAGTCTTGAGGTGAATATGGGGACCAATATATTACAACAATAAGATTTGGCGAAGGAGAAACAACGATGAATTGAGACAGTTGTCAGAACTGCCCTTAATAACCAACATCATAAGAGCACAAAACTGCGGTGGTTCGGCATGTGGCCAGAATGGAGGACAGCAGGATTGCCAGGGGAGTATTGTTTGGTAGACCACAGGGAAGACGACCCCAGAGGAGACCACGTATGAGATGGGAAGATAATTTCAAAAGAAATGTGGAACACCTGAGACCTGGAGAACCTTCCAGTTGGAATGATATCGCACTAGATAGGGAAGAGTGAAGGAGTCTTGTAGAGGTGGCTAAAGACCACATGGGCCAGGAGCCAGTGGAGTGAGTGAGTGGAGATAAAAGACAAGAAACGTTCTGATGTCTGGTTGTGTTTTTCTTTTTAAGTACATAAGCTTTGCAAGATTATCAAAGGATCAGGAATATATAACATTAGTGACTACTGTGATATGGGTTGAAGTGAAAAAAGTAGTTAATGTAGACATAAGAGTCGACAAGAACGGGTCCGTGAAGGAAACAATATAGTAATGTGCTGTTTGACAAAGGCCTCCAGCTCATTGCAAGCTTGTCAGATACATATTTTTTGCCTTGACAAGATATTTTAGTTGTGGCACCATACCTACAGAAGTGACATGTACCCATGTATATAAACCTGTTATGAAACAGTATATATAACCAATGCTTTTAAGATTTATAAGGAGTTATATAGATATATTATCGACAAAATAAATGGAGCTTGTAGGGCAGTTAGGTAATCCCACACATCAAGACTTCAACATGCAAAGCTTTATCATACGTGTGCTATTAATTTTAGTTCTGATAAGCCACCTCTAATTCATCATCATCATCATCAGCATCTCCTCCTACGCCTATTGCCCCATAGGGGCTTGGTTAGATTTCACTAGTCATCTCTATCTTGACCTTTCAAATCAATATTTATCCACTCATCCTCTTCTATTTCACGTTTCCTAGTCACAAGCCATTTACGCCTTGGTCTTTCCAACACGTCTATAATCTTGTGGAGCCCAGTTAAATGTTTTGTGAAATAATCTCTTTTGGGGAATGCGAAGAACATACTCAAATCTTCCCCATATACCACTCACCATGATCTCAACCACATATGGCACTCGAGTAATCTCTCATATTGTTTCATTTGTAATCCTGTCCTACCATTAAACTCGTAATAGTCTTCGGAAAGCTTTGTTCTCAAATCTACAAAATCTGTTGGCTATTGTTCCATTGTCATACCATGACACATGTCCATACTGTAACACAGACCTCACCAAAGTGATATATGGCCCGATTTTTTATGTAATTTCAGGTGATTTGATTTCCAAATTCTACTTAAGCTAACACATTCTTTTAATCTTCCAATAAAGTTCATTTCTGAAGACCCTGTATCAGAAATCATAGTTTCTAGATATTTGAATGATTCTTCCTCATTAATCCTTTCTCCTTCCTATGATTTTCACATGTTTGATCATCACAGGCTATTTTGTGTATGAATTTGTTTGCTAAATAAGATTACATCTAAATATTTCATATGTTGCAGTTTTTCCACAGGCTTAAGCTCACAAAGTTCCCTCAAAGCAAAAAATTTAAGTATGGCAAGTGGAAAGGCTAACCCAATGGTTAAGCACGACACACCACTTGGTATTTTGATGGTGACCAGTTGGATTACCCTGGCTTTATGATTTGCATCCACCGTTATCCACCCGCTAAATTTCAGGGAAACTTGTGCTCTTCCTTCCCTTTACATCTAGGAACACAGCAATGGGCAGGCATGTGTGACGCAAAGGATTTGAAAAGCATTTAAAAAAACATCGGGGGACACTCTTGTAGTATTGGCATGAGCTAACAAAGCCGGCTGAACACTGACAAAGAATGAAAGCACTGCAGACACCTAGTGGCGACTCAAATCCGCTGGTCCCCCATTGTATTTGTATAAACATTAATTTGAGTATTGGTAATAACAAATAATGGAATCCAGCTTTTATATTAATGATGATATATTTAGACTTTCAGAGAATTTATACTTAGAATAATCTTTAATCAACTAACCTTCCTATAATACAGGTGCTGCCCCGTTTAGAAGCTTGTTACAAGTTTATGAAAGTTTTTTCCTCTTCCAGGATATATGGAACCTACAGTTTATGTAATTCATCGGCTGAGAAGGTAAGCAGAAAGTAAAACGAAAATTGTGGAAGAAATTTAATAGAGTGAGATGACATACCTCCTCCAGAAATGATTATCTGTATGACAGCAAGTGCAACAAAATGAATGCAAACTAAGAAATAGTTTAATGAGGAATAATATGTTTAAAAAGTATCCTATATTCACTGGCATCTTACGAAATATTATTTCATGATGAATCTCATGGATCGACGATAAGGAAGAAATATGTATGAAAATTGAAAAAAAAAAAATAAAATAAAAAAAGCCTTGATGGTGAACTGTTTGTTTTAGGAATATAGAAAAATAGCATGCTTCATGCTTTTGGAAAATGGGTGTGATTCCCAATATTATGTATGAAGGATAATGTAAAATAAGCCATTAATACAACGTTTCAAGAGAATATATAATGCTATCATCATGATCTTGTTGTAAATGTATTTAATGAAAAGCTTAAACATTTGTTGTATATTCTTTTGAAAAGAAAAACTTCTATGAAATAATTGGATCTATAACAAAAGAAAAATTCTTTGAAGGTAATGTTATTACTGACATATATCGTATTGATTACAACGTCATTACTATAAGAAATAGTTTCGCAGTGGAAAAGGGATCCTGCTAGACGCCGAAGCTTTATTATGCCGTGACTAGCAAGACCAAATAAACACTTTATAAAGTAAGGTTTCTATAAAAGACGGGTATCACAAAAGGTGTCCAAGAGTATGGTGAGTATGGGTTGCATTTTCTTTCTTTTACATAAGGGCTGTATAAGATATTGACAATAATTCATCTTGATATGCTTTTTGGAATTTTTATAAAACTAGCGCCTCACCAGGTCTGTGGTATAGTTTAAGTGAAATTATATACATTTGGCTTTCACTTTTTCGTATATTAACTATATATGACAGAACTCAATTCCCAAATTCTGCCAAGTAATGTAATTTATTAAAAAAACTTGACTCTTGAATTAAAATGCAATTATAATTATAATTCACGCTCATGTGTTGTTTAAAGAAATACATATTTACTCCTCCCATTTTTACATTTTATATATACAGAAAGCAATCACTTTCCTATTCCTTAGACACATTTCTACCTTTCAGTCTTTTTATGTGGCCATTTCCGCCATGATATTGTTTTCCCATTCATTGGTTGATTTATTATATTAACTATCACCAATTACCTCTCAACCTTATTGTAAAATTAGCCATTCCATGTTAAATATATGACCCCTCTTCTTATTGCATAATATATCCAAAACTTATTTTACTTCATTCGAACAATATCACACATTCCTAAAGTTAACAAACGTTTTTGTAAGCGGTATAGCATTTCATTTCTATCGAAATTGTCGTGTTTTTATATCGATATATTTAGTATACTTTTTATTGCCATTTTGAGATTGTATAAATAAAAGGAATCTTTGTAAAATAAGACGTTTTCTTGTTGCCTCTGCTTGTGTTACTTGATTGAGGTAGTAAGTTGGCTACAGCACCAGCTACCCGTTGAGATACTACTGCTAAAGAGCTATGGAGTTCTTTGACCGGATATGGCTCATTATTGTCCTCATACGCCTGATAATACAGAGATTACCAAACGGTTCTTCGTTACTCAATGGGTTAACTGCTGCACTTAATTGTTCAGTGGCTACTTTCCTCTTGGTAAGGGAAGAAGAGACGTTTTAGCTATAATAAGCAGCTATTCTATAACGACACTTCGAGATCAAACCATTGTTCTTTAGGTCTGGGTTGTACCATAGCCTTTGTACCATGGCCACCCAATGTCTTCGGTAAGTGTTCTCGTGCTTGAGGGTACATTTGGGAACACTATTATATCTTATTTTGCTTCCTCTTGTCATTTGAAGTTTTAGAAATTATGCATGAAAGATCTATTTAAATGTTTTTACTGATCTTAAAATATTCTTATTAATTGTTCATTATTTCTGCTATAGTTTATTTCCTTAGTTCGTATTTTCATTCATTACTGGGCTATTTTCCCTATTGGAGCCCTTGAGCTTATAGCATCCTAGTTTCCCAACTGAGGTTGTAGCTCAGATGTTAATAATAATTATAGTAATAAAACTGCGGCATTTTATCTTTACAGACATACTAAATAACATCTTATTCTTATAGTTCCTACAATTATCTATATCATCTTTCACTAATGCAAAGGGTAAACATTTCTTTGATTCCCTTTTAACCTCTGCTTTATCCAGACGACCATGCATGAATTTACCTAGTATTCCAAACCTTTTCTAGAACTAGGATTCAAAATTTCCTAAACGTTCTTCATTCATCTCAAATATACAATTCACCGAATGTTCTCATATTTTAATCATCCTCTTTTACAAGGTCTATAGAATACAAGGTCTACCCATCAGCGGCCCAAACTGTGTTCTCTACTGCGCAGGCTAGCCATGCGGTTATTGATGACGTCACACCGCCCCGTGGTCTGATTTACCAGCCTTTGTTTTCCGTTATTTACTATTTTACAGTTTGCTTACAAGGAAGCTGATGTTCAGTATTTCAATCTTTCTTCCATTTCTACGTTAAATAGTTGTGTTAGTATATGTTGGATGTCGAACCATAAATTTTAAAGACCGTTATCAAATTATTTAAGGACAAATCACAAATAATTTTGAGCGTGTTTCCACCTAATGATTTGATGAAGGCAGCATTGCCTAAAAATGTAGTTATGACTAAGATTCAGATACTCTTTGTGCTCTAAAAATTATACTATCATTTAGATAGAACTAGCGAGTTTTCCTGTAATGTTTATATTTAACGACCTAGGTCCTACCAACGGTAGTCTATGGAAATCTCTAAGCATAATTGTGCATAATTCGATGATTGAAAATCCAGCATCACCGATCGCGTTGTTTGTGTCTTTGCTGATGCTCCACATCTCATGAGACTAATAAGAAACAATTTCTTTGATAATGGCTTTCAGCAAAGTGACGGTGATTTTGTCCACTGCTCTTCGCTAAGGGAACTTATAATGTAAAAGTGATCTGAAAATATCACATAAATTTGGAGAAACATATAAATGTCAGTGGCTTTCAGCGTATGAATGTAAAATTAGCTGTACAATTGATATTAGAAACAATTACGAAATCGCTTAAATATTTCTGTAGCAAAAGATTATTTTTAGATAAGCATTGGGAAGAAATAAGTCAATTTATCTCTGGAGTTCCGTACGATACAAAGATGTTCAGAAATTAATACGGGTTGATCTTACAAAATCAGGATGATTTCATCAATTGCAAGACACCGAGTAAAATCATTGAAGCTAATGGGAAATAATTGTCTTTATTCATTCCAAATAGGATTGGCAGTTTCTTGTGAATCTTTGCCAATATTGTTAAAAAGGAGAAAATTATATTTAATAAATCATTTTATTGACTTATAGAATGAATCAAGATGGACTTGAACATTTCCTTACCTTTTTGTGATAAATGGAAGTCTGCTATCAGCACCTAGCGTTAGATACAGTTAAATAGTATCTATTAGAGAAAGACAGTTACCTTATAAGGTCAAAATATAATACAGATCCCAATTGCAAAATAGATAACTTAACAGCTAGAACCTTTTATATTCTTGATAATAATTCTCTCTCTCTCTCTCTCTCTCTCTCTCTCTCTCTCTCTCTCTCTCTCTCTCTCTCTCTCTCTCTCTCTCTCTCTCTCAAGATAAAGATGAAAAATCGCTACAACGTGATCTAAGGCTATATGCGATGATATTTTGTCTGCACGATGAATGCGACGGTGAAGGAAATGATGTTACAAAAGTATAGGGGAAGTTGATAATTGGACATATGGATGATGCAAAATAGAAAGGTCTAGACTGTTTCGCCGGTTCCATTGCCCTCAAGTTTCCCTATTGCACAAATCTGTATTAAAGGGGGACGATTCGTGGGCAGGTATAATTAGCTCAGCAAATAAGGAATTAGTGAAGGCATCAAAAGAATTTACTGATCCGATAAAGAATATTGAAAAAAAAAAAAATAAAAGTTATCACAGAGTAGTAAAAAATAGCATTAGATATTCCTAATAAAATGGGATTACCACTTTTAGTCACTTATTTTGTTCGTTGACGAAATATTTTTAGAATAATAATATTAACTAAAAGAAATAACTTCTGCAAGGAAAATAACTATTAAAGTTAGAAGATTGTAAAATGTAATAATCATGATCACTTATTTCTATTATGTGTTTGTACAACTTTATTTTAATAGATATTTTTAAGATTTAGTTTTGAGTCATTAGTAAATGATTAGTTTAGAAATGTATCTAAATATGCATGCACATTGCTTAATTGTACATTTGGTGAAACAATATTTCCATAAAGGATTTGGATAATATTTGTTCTTTTCTGATATGCGACTTTTTAAACCATTTTCCTTAAAAACTTTCTCACAGGAAGTATTTTGTAACGAAATTTAGTCATCAAAATAGCTTATAATATTAATTTTTTTCTGAAATAGAAATGTTATTTTCAACGGGATAATGAAGAAAACTGAACTTTTGCAAAGCAAGCTAATGCTGAATGGTACTCTTTCGCGGGCCAATGGAGCTCTGTGACGTCACGAAACTTACCCCCACTTAACGTTTACCCCTCTAATCCCCGCTAACCCCCAATTTACCTGCGCGTGGGTAGACCTCGTATTCTATAGACCTTGCTCTTTTATTTCTTCTTCTTGTGTAATTTGTACATTCCGGACCCCATGAGCTAGGTAGGTTTACCTTAGGACTTTTTAGATTAGTTAATGGGGTTGGTCATGGATCCTCATTATATTTTTTCTTAAGAGGGCTGTAAATTATTTAAGATCTATGACTCAAGTTAAAATGTATTCTTCTTAAAAGATTTATATACATTTGAATTCAGTTTATTAATCGAATCAAGCATTATCATTCTACATTACCTGCAATAAAGATCACCTCCTCTTTGTATAACGTTCACGTACGAATATCTTCAGAATTTTCCCTTGTTTCAGCCTTTTTTTCGTTAACTCCTTACTTTTACCTTTTTATTTATTTCTAAACATTACACTTTATTCCATTATTCCTACACTTTTGCTAATGCCTATATTTTACCGACGAGGATCTTGAAGATCAAATCCTTGCTTTTTATCTTTTTCACTGAACCCAATAAATTATCTTTGTTGAATTCAAAGCTGAACATTTGGATACATCATTTCAACAGAATATATGCCTTTCATTTTCACCTCTCAGCATGTAACGCGAAACAATCATATGACTTTCTCCAGGAACTATAATTCTCAGTATTATACTTTTACTATTAGGGTACAAGCTTTCCTCCACATTCACTTTCTCCTTCAATACGAATGAAATGGACGTAGGGAAGAGACGATGACAGATAATGCAACTGAGATATGTAATTTCCGAACAGGATATTAAAGCTCATTTGAAGGAGGTGTCCGAAAGAATAAGACCCAAACGTTTGGGAACGTAGAATGGAAACGATCAAAACCTGATTTTTCTGAATTGCAAGAGAAATCAAATTGTAATTGGAATTCGTTCTGTCGAAAGATAATCCGTAGGATATGTACCAAGACTTCGGCCATATTTCGAGGTTGAGGAGATTTTCTTGTCGTAAGATTGCTACCATACTAAATCACATAAAGTGTTGCGTGCTGTTGCCATAAAGGTCTATAAGGACACACACACATACATACATACACACACACATACACATATATATATGTATATATATATATATATATATATATATATATATATATATATATATATATATATATATATATATATATATATATATATATATATATATGTATATATAAATACATATATACATATATATATATATATATATATATATATATATATATATATATATATATATATATATATATATATATATATATGTATATATATACATACATATATATATATATATATATATATATATATATATATATATATATATATATATATATATATATAGTTATATATATATATATATATATATATATATATATATATATTATAGATATAATTTACCGTATATATACATGTGTGTATATGTATATATACACACAGTGGTTGTGCAATGGATCCGTGGCCGGGCAGGAGTATTTTTCATAAATGAATAAGGCCTCTTTGAATATTCATTTCCAAGGTTGATTAATTCCTTATTCCAAACAATGTGTACCTTATTTTTTGAATTTAACTGACATGTGTATTAGTGATAAGTAGTATATATATATATATATATATATATATATATATATATATATATATATATATATATATATATATATATATATATATATATATATATAGTAGGTTGGCCAGGGCACCAGCCGCCCGTTGAGATACTACCACTAGAGAGGTATTGGATCCTTTGACTGGCCAGACAGTAATGCATTGGATCCCTCTCTCTGGTCACGGCTTATTTTTTCTTTGCCTACAATTACACAGAATAGTTTGGCCTATTCTTTACATATTCTCGTCTTTCCTCATACACCTGACAACAATGAGATACTTAACACTTCTTCACCCAAGGGGTTAATTACTGTACTGCAATTTGTTCAGTGTACTTTCCTCTTGGTAAGGGTAGAAGAGACTCTTTAGCTGTGGTAAGCAGCTCTTCTAGGAGAAGGACACTCCAATATTAAACCACTGTTCTCTAGTCTTGGGTAGTGCCATAGCCTCTGTAACATGGTCTTCCACTGTCTTGGGTTGGAGTTCTCTTGCTTGAGGGTACACTCAGGCACACTATTCTATCTTATTTTTTTTTCTTCCTCTTGTTTTTTTTAAATGGTGTGTTGGGCAGGCTTAATAGAAGGGCCGTGGATGCCTGGTGGTTTATCAAGAGGTTATCTTTTCCTTTTTCTGATTCTTTTTCTTCTCAAAACCATCCTTACTGTCCTCCCTTCAGTTGAAGTGGCTATCCTGGAGGGTATTTAGCCTTGCATGGTGTATCGGCTCCTCCATGTTGACCAGTTTTTCCGACTTTTTACTATAGTCTATGGGTATCATCAATCACTTTGTTTATAATTCTGTACGTATTGTTTTTGTTATAATTCTTGTTAATCTAGTTTTTAAGTATGATGTCTCTTTTTTATTTCTATTAATTCTTATGCTGTCTGGAGACATTGAGCGAAATCCGGGACCAGTACGTCCTAGATTTCGTCAATGTCGTCTTCTGTATTGCAATATTCGTGGTCTTCATGCAAATATCCAAGACCTTACAGTTGCGTCCAGACAGTATGATATTCTTTTGTGCTCAGAAACTTTGGTTTCTAATATGAGGCATTCATCTTAGCTCCTTATAACTGATTTTAAGAAGCCAATAATGTTGAAACGTGATGCCATCCCTAGGGCCAGGGGAATGGCGGTGTATATTAGGACCGAGTACCCTGCTTCTCATAAGTCCTGCTATCAATGTGGATGTCATGAGATTCAGGTAATAAAAGTTTGTGGCAGGCATAACAACTTTTATTCATGTTCGATCTACCGGAATCCAGACATGGATGATTCTATCTTCGATTGTCTTCTTACCATTATGGCTAAGATACAAGAAGATGATAGAAAGGCTTCTTTTGTCTTTGTTGGTGATTTTAATGCTCACCATAGGGAGTGGTTAAGTTCTATCTCTCCTACCGATCGCCATGGCTTGAGAGCTTTAGACTTTGCCTCTGAATCAGGCTGTGAGCAAATCATAAATGAAGCTACTCACAGGTCTGGTAATTGCTTGGACCTCGTATACACTGACTCCCCTGGCGTTATAACTGGTAAGGTTGGTTCTCCAGTCGGGACATCTGATCATGCCTTGATTTCATTATTAGTGAAGACTGAGCAGCCTATCCCTGATATATCATATTCTTGTAAAATTTATATGAAATCCCAAGCAGACTGGAATGGGATTTTACATGATCTTTTGTGCTTGAATTGGTCACAATTATATAATAGTGTAGATCCTGTTGTCCCTTTGAATGAGAATCTAGTCAACATAATTGATAGGCGTATCCCTTCTCGTGTGCTAAGGTACCGAGTGAAGGACAAACCGTGGTTCAATGATGATTGTAGACGTGCTTTTTTGGAGAAGCAGGAGGCCTATCAACTTTGGAAGGGTAACAGATCAGATTTGACCTGGAACAACTATACTCAGCTTCGAGCTTTTGCTCAGAGAGTTTATGCCTCAACTGAAAAGGAGTACAATTTAACCATAAAAGAAACACTTTCTGGTACAACTCAGGAACATAAATGGTGGTCTACCCTTAAATCTGCACTCTTTGGTGTAGATACAACAGTTCCTCCTTTACTTAAACCAGATGGCTCCGTCACTCACTGTCCAAAGGAAAAGGCAACCCTTTTGGCTGATGTTTTTGACAGTAAACAGAGTAATGAAAAACTTGAACTTCCTCATTTCTGTTTTCCTGAGGCTAAACTAACTAGTTTAGCTTTTCGATCTCGTGAGATTAAAGCTCTGTTGATGGACCTTGATGCTTATGGAGGTGTAGACCCAAATGGTATTTTTCCTTTGTTTTTTATAAAGACAGCAAATTTCTTAGCTCCAAAGTTATCTGTTATTTTGCGCAAGTTAGCAAGAAGAGGAGTTTTTAGCACTAGTTGGAGAATTGGTAATGTTACTCCTCTATGTAAATGTGTTTGTGGTAGCTCAAGTCCCACTGATTATCGCCCAATTACCATAACTCCCATATTATCTGAAGTTTTTGAACGTCTTCTGGCAAAACGTCTTAATAGGTTTGCTGAAGGTAATCATCTACTCCCTAGTTTGCAATTTGGTTTTCGTAAAGGCCTTGGAGCATGTGATGCCCTTCTTACAATCTCCAATGCTGTACAGAAATCCCTTGATTGTGGTCGGGAAGTTCGTATGATTGGCCTTGATTTAAGTGCTGCCTTTGACCGTGTTAATCATGAGGCCCTTGTTTTCAAACTGAAACAGTTGGGAGTGGGTGGGTCGTTTCTTAGCATTATTATTGATTTTTTAAGTAATAGATCTCAAAGAGTTGTTGTTGATGGGCACCATAGTGATTATAGGAATGTGATATCCGGTGTTCCACAGGGTAGTGTTCTTGGCCCATTACTTTTTATACTATATACACATGACATGTGGTTTGGCCTAGAAAACAAGCTTGTTGCATATGCAGATGATGCTACTCTCTTTGCATCAATTCCATCCCCTGAATGTAGATCTAGGGTTGGTGAATCCCTTAATAGAGATTTAGCTAGAATTAGTGCATGGTGCAAATTATGGGGTATGAAGTTGAATCCTAACAAAACTCAAAGTATGATTGTAAGTAGGTCAAGGACGGTGGTTCCTCAACATCCGGATCTCAGTATTGATAATGTTTCTTTAAATATGTATGACTCTTTCAAAATTTTAGGTGTGATTCTCGACAGTAAATTTACTTTTGAGAAACATATAAGGTCTGTGTCTTCTTCAATTTCACAAAAAATAGGCTTATTGAGGAAGTCTTTCAAGATTTTCGGTGATCAATCTATTCTGAAGAAGTGTTTTAATTCTTTCATTCTACCTTGTTTTGAGTATTGTTCTCCTGTCTGGTCTTCAGCTGCTGATTCTCATCTTAATTTGTTGGACAGAAACTTACGGTCTATTAAATTTCTTATTCCTGATCTAGATATTAATCTCTGGCACCGTCGTTCAATTAGTTCATTAGGCATGTTGCATAAGATTTTTCACAA
>NC_090731.1:50995009-51005009 GCF_036898095.1 Palaemon carinicauda
CTAAAGACCATGAAATGGGCCTTGGAGGTGCTGAAGGTCTGAGCCTAGCACAGGCTTTCGGGACTTTATTAAAGATCTCGTTACCTAGGTCGACCTGGAAGGCATATAGAATGGTTCTTGTCAAAGCAGACTTACACGCTGAAATCGTGTTCGCTGCCAATCCTTGACCATGGAGGTGGAGAAGAAAGATAAGCAGAAGTCTGTCAAGATCTCCTGCGGATTCTTCGCCTTGACAAAAGGCCACCCATTTTCTCCAAGATGACTCATATTGCCTTCTAGTAGATTTGCACTTATATTCCTCAAGGAAGTCTATACTGGCTTTCGAAATCCCGAAACGCTTTCTCACCGCTAGGGAGAGAAAATCATGAGCTGCAGGGTCCGGGTTTTCTGTAATGAAGCGCAGACAGTTGACTTCTGGACTCGCTGGGTCAGAACTGGATCTGGTAGTGGTACAAACTTCAGCTACAGTTCCAATGCCAGGAGGAACCACACGCTGTTCGGCCACTTGTGGGCCACTATTGCCGCTACCCCTTAAAGGATCTCAGTTTGTTGAGGACCCTCAACAGAAGGTTGTGAGGAGGGAACAGATAAATCTTGGACCATCTGTTCCAGTCGAGGGACATCGCGTCCACTGCTTCCGCTAAGGGGTCCTCGTACGGGGCACGTACAGAGGCAACTTCTTGTTGTCTTTCGTCGCAAAGAGGTCTATCTGCAGTTCTGGGACTGATTCAGAATGAAGGAGAATGATCCTGCGTCTAAGGACCATTCCGACTCTATCGGTGTGAACCTGGATAGAGCGTCCGCTGTCACATTGCGGACTCCTTGAAGGTGAACTGCCGACAGGTACCACTTCTTCTTTTCCGCCAATCATAAGACGGCCAACATCACCTGGTTGAGAGGTGGTGACCTCGATCCTTGTCTATTCAAGTATCTCACAACTACCTCGCTGTCTATCACCAACCTTATGTGGATCGAGTGACGCGGGGAGACTTTCTTTAAGGTAAGGAGCACTGCCCTAGCTTCTAGAAAGTTTTATGTGAAAGGTCTTGAATAGCATGGACCAAGTCCCCTGGACTTTTTTCCGATGAGAGTGACCTCCCCATCCCTCCTTCGAGGCGTCTGAGTGAATCTTCACCGACGGGGGAGGTGGCTGAAGAAGAACCGACTTCTTTAGATGTCTGGCTTGGGACCAAGGCCTGAGAAGAGTACTTAGCCGAAGCGGCTGGTCTTCTCAGATCTCTTCACGCGTTTGATGCATAACTTCTCCAAACTCCGATTGCATCCTTTAGCTGTGCTCTTAGCACTGGGTCTGTCACCGAAGCAAACTGGAGAGAGCGCAGTACCCTCTCCTGCTCGTGTCTTGATATCCTTACAGAATCTAGAAGTCTCTTGACAGAACCCGCTATCTCCTTCCTTTTCTTCGCCGGGGTGGAGAAACGGTGTGACAAAAGGTCCCAGTGGATTCCCAGCCACTGGAACTTATGAGATGGAGAAAGTCGAGACTTTTTCTGTTGATCTTGAAGCCTAGGTACTCTAGGAACTGGATCACTTGACTGGAAGCTTGCAAACATTCTGTCTCGGATGCTGCCCACACCAACCAGTCGTCCAGGTAGGCTACTACCTGAATTCCCTTTAGGCGTAATTGTTTGAGAGCTACGCTCGCAAGATTCGTAAAAATCCTTGGGGCTATGTTTAGCCCGAATGGCATGGCTCCGAAGGCGTATAGTCTTCGTTGTAGCCTGAACCCTAGGTAGGGGGAGAGTCGATGGCTAATTGGAATGTGCCAATAGGCGTCTGACAAGTCTATAGAGACGGAATATGCCCTCTTGGGCAGTAAGGTCCTTATGTGTTGCAGTGTTAGCATTTTGAATTTGCAATTCACTATGAACTTGTTGAGTGGCGACAAGTCCAGAATGACTCTGAGCTTTTCCGAGTCTTTTTTGGGAACACAAAACAGCCTCCCTTAGAAATTGATGGGCTTCACCCTTCGGATCACCTTTTTTCTCCAACAGTTCTTGAACGTACTCCTCCATAACGGGGGTGGAGTGTTGGAAAAACCGAAGGCACGGGGGTGGAGTGCTGTACCAGCTCCCGCTCAGTCCATTCTTGAGTAGGCTGTGGGCCCAGGGATGGAAGGTCCACCGATCCCGAAATTTCAGAAGTCTCCCTCCTACCGGTATCACCTCACTTGGACTGCCGTCCTGAGGTCTTGCCTTCCTGACCACGACCACCCCTGAATCCCCTTCCCCTTGAGGGGCGTCTAGACGAGCCTCTGGCTGCTCCTCTAGGCTTTGCTCGAAAGGAAGTAGACTGCCCTTCGAACGCTGGGGTGAATGCCGTGGACTGTGTCGACATGGCCTGGGGTACCCACTGAAAAGTGGTCGGGGTTTGTGCCACGATCTGGGGCACTGGGGGCAATGGCAATTGCAGTTGCTGTTGCTGTCTAAGAGGCTTGGCTGGCCGAGACGGTAGCCTAGTCCTCATAGTCTTCCTCTTTGGTTGAGGACCCTCATCCGGGGAAGACTTTCTTTTGATAGCCAGGCCCCACTCCTGGAGAAGGTTTCTATTCTCCAAGGCGGCCTTATCAACAACTTCTTTGACCAAGTCGGTAAGGAAAAGGTCTTTTCCCCAAATGTTGGAGGAGAATAGTTTCTTTGGCTCGTGCCTCACCGTAGCCGAGGTAAACACGAACTCCCTACAAGCTCTCATTGCCTTGACGAAGCCATAAAGGTCCTTCGTCACTGTGGCCAGATGAGACTTGGCCACTACCATGAACATTTCATGGACCTTGGGGTCACTTGCCATCGTCTCGAGAGTAGTCTGAAGAGACATTGAGGCAGTCAGTCTTTCTTTTGTATCGAACTCACTTCGCAAAAGAAAGTCAGACAGCTTAGGGAGGTCCTTGCCGAACTGACGTCCGGCAATATCAGCCTCCAACTTTCCAACTGAGAACGTAAGATGGACGTCCTTCCAGTCTTTGTGGTCCATAGGCAGGGCCAGCGACAAGGGTTTACACTCCTCTAGGGAGGGGCAAGACTTGCCGGCCTCGACTGCTTTTAGTACAGCCAGAAACCCTTTCTGTAGAAAGGGGAAGGCTCTAGTAGGCGAGGACACAAAGGAAGGGAGCTTCCTATTCAATGCGGCTACCTTTGAGTTAGAGAAGCCCTTCTCTTTCATCGAGGATGAAAGTAGAGCTTGAGCCTTAGCATGGTCCATCACTATGACCTCCTTCGGCTCTGTCTCCTCCTTTGAAGCTGGTTCCTTCCTCAGCCGGACATAACAGTCCGGATATGATGCCTTGCTGGGCCAGAATTCCACCTCCTCCAGGGGAACTGAGCCCAGCTTATCCGAGATGACGATCTTTCCAGTCGTCATCGGCATGTGCTCAGCATACCTCCATGGGTTAGCATCTGAGCACAAGGGAAGGTCTTTCACATTGAGCTTTTTCTGGGGCCCATGTGATTCTGCAAGGCACTGTATTCGCAGTTCCATTGCAGCCGCCTTCTCCTGATTCTCCTTCTGCATTTGTTGGATCATTCCAACAATAGAAGAGAGGGCCTGTCCCAGCTCTATTGGGAGACCGGCCGATGTAGAGGGAATAGGCTCCGGAATCTGAACCGGAGTAGCCGACACCTCGTCGACGTCTACCTCTACAACGTCTGGGGCTTGAACTTCATCCTGGGCTTCTGCCAGGAGGTCTTCCTCCTGACACCCGTCCACATCAGACATCCTGTCATCTAACTGGATGTCTTGCATCGCGACCGCGACTTCAGCATCCACCTGGATCTGAACTTAGGGGATCTCCTCTTGAGGCTGGGGAATCACTGCATCAGCTGATGCCTTAGGGAAAAGATACGCCCTCATCTTCTCACTTGGAAGATAAGGGCCAGAAGTGTTCTATTGGAAGCCCCTTACCCAGGTACGAAGCTTCTTCCTAGCTATATCCCTTGATTCCTCTGTCCTAGGGGAATTAAAATAAATAAAGGTCTCAGTAATCAGGTTAGTGCACACAGTACATACATGAGGGTCCCAATACCGGAGATCATCCTTGGAGACAGCGTATGCTGCGTGTCTCCTACAAAACTCATGTCCACAGAGGTTCTTGCTGCTGACATTGCAGAAAGCACTTCCCCACTTCGAAGTGTCCTTCTGTAAAGAGAAGAAATTTCCATGAGTATCAAGTGAACTATGTATCACTGGATATGCATAGTATAGCATAACAATTCAGAAAGGAAAGACACACACTTGTGTTTCCCTCACAACCCATTGTTGCAGCCTTCCAGATAATAAAATCAAAATGGTTTATCTCTTCTAGAGTAACCAATGCAAGGTTTCCAGAGGAAACAGGTGGAGCTCACACCTAAGCAATGATTTTAAAATCCTGGATAATAGACAGGAAAGAACTCAGCTTCCTATCTGTAGGGCAACAGCAAAGGGATGTGCAAGAAAACACAATAGTGTTAGAAGACACAGTGCTGTACCAAAACCCTTACCATAGTTTTCTTCTTACTGTATATGTTATACTGAAGAATACTAGTACAGTATAGGGGGATGTGTGCCGGCCTGCCTTTGCCGGCCGGCACACACCACAACTAGCTTTAAAGTATACTACTTAACAGCTATAGGGCGGCAGCACTCTGGTTCAAATGCCTGTGCCGGTCGGCAGCAACTGCCGGCCGGTAACAGCCAATGTTGGCCGGCAATGGCTGCCGGCCAGCAACTACACAAGGTAGTACCCAGCTGCCGGCCACACTCTTGGTGACCGGCAGACAAGGGCTGACATAACCCGGCAGGCAAAGGTACAAGACCGATGCCAGCCGGCAGCAAAAGAACCAGAGGACTACACCTGCCCGGCTGCCGGCCTCATAGGCCGGCAGCCTGGTCAGGTACAGCACTAGAAGAAAAATAGAATGGATGCCGGGATAAGAGTGGACACAACCTCAAAGCCCGGCAACCGAAAGAGTGCATATAAGGAAGGGGAGAAACTAATTCAGGCTTCCTGACCAATGCCGTCTGGCTCTGCCGGCAGGCATGGATGAGGGACCAAGAGAGGTCCGGGCAGCACTCGAAAACATAAGACCCTTGCCGGCCAGCAGCTCTGCTGGCCGGCAAGGGCTGAGTCAATTCCACATCCTAACCTATACTAGGTCCAGATGTAGAACGACGTACAGTACAGTAAGACCCCTGCCGGCCAGCAGCTCTGCCGGCCGGCAAGGGGCTGAGTCAATTCCACATCCTAACCTATACTAGGTCCAGATGTAGAACGACGTACAGTACGTAATGGCTCGGCCATTACGAAGAAAGAGGGGGAAGGGACAAGAGGGTCCTGCCAACCTTGCTTTAGTGACAGATCACCCGCAGCCATGAAACTTATCTTAGCCTAAGGGAGATCTAAGGGGAAAGGCCAGCAATACTTGCCAGCTCCCAGAGCACCAAAGCAAGGAAGGCGTTGCTACTCCCAGGGAAAGAACTTTTCCTCCCCCGAGAACAGCAACAAGGACTAGTCTGGTAGATCACAAAAGAAGGAATCATATCCACAGAAACCTTCGGTAGTGACCTAAGGGAGCTAAGCTCCCTTTGTCTGTGTTAGGTCAGCGAGGGGGACTCAGCCCCAAGCCAGACAACACAGACTCAGACTAAAAAACTCTGTTGTTCTGTCCCTCTTGAACCATAACTACAGGAACAGGAAGGTACAGTAACACCCTAGTATAGTTTTATCGAAAATAAATTCGGAAAAAACCACTTAGGGATAAGCCCAAGGCTTAAGCAGAGGGAAAGGGATTGCATACCTTCTCCGAAGAAAAGAAAGCAACCGGGGAGTATGATAAAGTATACTAAGGCTCCATAAGCAACTAGCCTAGGCACCAAGAGAATCGATTACCTAAATCACCGAAACTCACTCGTATACTATCTTGGAAATATTCCACACAGTCTAAAATGTATAAAATATAGCCTAAAGCTTCAATAAAATTTTAATTACACTCGGAAAAACCATAATCATGCATGAAGTACTAGGACCAAACGACTAGGCTACATGGCCTAGCGTAGGCCAGAATGGCGAATACTTCGCCAAATAATACTAAGCACGAAAGGAAATCCTATGTAATGCTAAATAGCTGAAATTTATTAAAGCAAAACAACCAGGAATGTCGCTCTGACTAACTAATTTATACCTAGCGAGCGACAGCGTCCAAGACGCCTCTGGTAGGCTACGGCTCTTGTATCAAAGATTAATCCTATTAATCACTCAAAATTTTACCAAGAGCCTACATTTATACATAAAAGACACTATACTCAACTTATCAGAGGCCGACGAAGACGGAGAAGCCATGAAAAGTAGAATAAATCCAAGATTTGCGAGAAAAACAGGAAAAAACACCGAGTTGTTAAGCTACGCAAAAAGGAATACAGATGTTGGCGCCAGGCACGCATACAAATCGGAGGATAGGGAAGCCTTGGGAGCGGCTCCCCTTTTTCTTTCCCGAATTCGTATCTCGCCAATCACCTCCTACGAGACGAAATCTATGTCCAGGATGAAGATTGCCATGTGGCGTGTCTAGAATACGTCCTCTGATATGTCGCGATATCCCTTTCACGAGGGATACTCGCTCCAGGAGTTAGAATTCTGGTACCTTAAGGTAAATTCTCTGGGAATATCGCCGTAGTTGTAATATACCCTAGGAAGCTACCCTATAGGAACTTCCATCAGGACGACATGGCTTGAGCCCAAAAATATATATATATAGTGTGTGTGTGTGCTTGTGTATGTGAGTGTATATATATATATATATATATATATATATATATATATATATATATATATATATATATATATTTATATATATATATATATATATATATATATATATATATATATATATATATATATATATATATATATATATATATATATATATATATATATATATATACATATATATATATATATATATATATATATATATATATATATATATATATATATATGTATATATATATATATATATATATATATATATATATATATATATATATATATATATATATATGTGTGTGTGTGTGTGTGTGTGTGTAAATATATAGAGTATAGTATGTGCTCTAAAATCTGTTTCATTTAGTCCACAGTGTGGGCTGAAATCGTATGGACATCAACTCAACACATGTCAGCTAATTATCTAATGTTATAGATGCTACAATTATTCCATCATGTCCAGTCTTCTCTGCGGTGTTCTTCTTGCAATTAAGTCCTTATAGAGGAGATGAACAAATTGAAAATGACATGTGAAAACATCAGAATTTTTTTTCACATTCCCACAGGGAAGGATAAGAATTTAAAGCTTCTAATAGTGGCTTTTACTTCAACGTTGAATTAAAAAGATTAAACTAAGAATTATATTTAATAGCAACTCCATATTTTATTAATATCTTTCATGGAAGACTGTGGGGTACTTCAACAAAAGGATTTGGTGAGGTCAATAAAAATTTACCATAACTTTTAATTTAGTCCTTACTTTTTGTCTGTATATGCCTAAAAGTAAAAATCCTGTTGACAGTCCTGAATTCTCTCTTAGCACTGCTCTGGGTCTCTTGATACAACAGATTCAAATATGAGTTTAGATATGTTAAAAACTTCACTCTGGCTAGTGCTCAACCATTAATAAATAGAAGCAAAATACCTTGGATATTGTTGCAGTCAATTCTTTACCTTCTTTTTTAATAAATAGGACTTATTATGTAGTCTATCCTGATTTGGGAATTTGTTCTCCCCTCAATCAAGCAGATATGATCGATTTGAAATTCCCCCTGTAATGTTGTTAGGACAGAAACTTATGCCTTCTTTTTTTTCTTTTTTTTTCTTTTTTTTTCTCTAAGAATATCAGTTCTTTTTTTAGAATGGCCGTTGTATCGAGCAAGTTACTCGGAGTGATTATGTTTTCTAAGTGGATAAGATGGATCACCAGTTAATGAACAGCCCAGCAATCCGCTTCACGTATGACACGTTATGCCTACCTCATCAGTGTGATGCTGCCGGCTATGACGCAGTGTAGGATTTACCAATGATTATATCTTGAATACATCCATGTGGTTTTTTGCTTTTCCTTGAGCTTGGAGGGGGTGTTTTAGATAATATAACAGAACTTCGAGCGTAGGGGGGAGTAGTCTGAAGCCTGTAGCGTTCATATTTTCTATGCCATAATGATCTAAGGCACTTTCCCATAAATCCTTTTTATTTTACCATAATAAGTATCAAATTCACCCAGCAGGTCTACCTTGTCAGTTTTGTTAGTGTTTTGTAGCTCCACGTCAAGGGTACATTAGAAGCAATTATTAATTAGCACTGAAGAGTATCAAGAAATTTCCTATTTCCAACGATGTGCTCTAGGTCATAAATTTTTGTATTGATGCCTGTGGGACCTTTAATACGTTTACAAGTAGTTAACATACCATAAATCCTTGAAGATTTCTTTGGCAAACCTTTATGGAAGTTGTATACCTCTCTTATTTTGGTGAGATATCATTCAGCCAGGGAGCGTGTATCAGTTAGTGCAGCAATATCTATTATATATTACTTAGATGAAATTCTTTGGCAACCATTGCAGTCCTCTGGGTGACATCCTAGTTTCATCATGTTTCGTGTAGGACTCAATCAAGGAGCGGCAAGACCCTATGTGACCCCACCCCTGCCACCTTGCCCTATCGCCAAAGGGACATGATAATATATGATGATGCGTTGACGAGGAAGAGGAGCTATGTTCTAGTACTCTGAAATTTATATGAAATCCCAAGCAGACTGGAATGGGATTTTGCATGATCTTTTGTGCTTGAATTGGTCACAATTATATAATAGTGTAGATCCTGTTGTCCTTTTGAATGAGAATCTAGTCAACATAATTGATAGGCGTATCCCTTCTCGTGTGCTAAGGTACCGCATGAAGGACAAACCGTGGTTCAGTGATGATTGTAGACGTGCTTATTTGGAGAAGCAGGAGGCCTATCACCTTTGGAAGGGTAACAGATCAGATTTGACCTGGAACAACTATACTCAGCTTCGAGCTTTTGCTCAGAGAGTTTATACCTCAACTGAAAAGGAGTACAATTTAATCATAAAAGAAACCCTCTCTGGTACAACTCAGGAACATAAATGGTGGTCTACCTAAATCTGCACTCTTTGGTGTAGATGCAACAGTTCCTCCTTTACTTAAACCAGATGGCTCAGTCACTCACTGTCCAAAGGAAAAGGCAACCCTTTTGGCTGATGTTTTTGACAGTAAACAGAGTGATGAAAAACTTGAACTTCCTCATTCCTGTTTTCCTGAGGCTAAACTAACTAGTTTAGCTTTTCGATCTCGTGAGATTAAAGCTCTGTTGATGGACCTTGATGCTTATGGAGGTTTACTCCCAAATGGTATTTTTCCTTTGTTTTTTATAAAGACAGCAGATTTCTTAGCTCCAAAGTTATCTGTTATTTTGCGCAAGTTAGCAAGAAGAGGACCTTTTAGCACTTGTTGGAAAATTGGTAATGTTACTCCTCTATGTAAATGTGTTTGTGGTAGCTCAAGTCCCACTGATTACCGCCCAATTTCCATAACTCCCATATTATCTAAAGTTTTTGAACGTCTTCTGGTTAAACGTCTTAATAGGTTTGCTGAAGGTAATCATCTATTCCCTAGTTTGCAATTTGGTTTTCGTAAAGGCCTTGGAGCATGTGATGCCCTTCTTACAATCTCCAATGCAGTACAGAAATCCCTTGATTGTGGTCGGGAAGTTCGTATGATTGGCCTTGATTTTAGTGCTGCCTTTGACCGTGTTAATCATGAGGCCCTTGTTTTCAAACTAAAACAGTTGGGAGTGGGTGAGTCGTTTCTTAGCATTATTATTGATTTTTTAAGTAGTAGATCTCAACGAGTTGTTGTTGATGGGCCCCATAGTGAGTATAGGAATGTGATATCCGGTGTTCCACAGGGTAGTGTTCTTGGCCCATTACTTTTCATACTATATA
>NC_090731.1:51010009-51020009 GCF_036898095.1 Palaemon carinicauda
AAAGGAATAGGGAAGAGCTATCTCCAATATAAAAAAAGAACCTGGAAGATATATCACTAAGATAAAACAAGAATGTGGAAGAGATGTCAATGACGTAAAAACAATGGGGAAGAGGTATCACCAAGAAAAAAAAAAAAGAACCAGGAGATTATCACCGAGATAAAAAAAATGGAATAGTGAAGAGATATCACCAATATAAAAAAGGAATAGGGAAGGGATATCACAAATATAATAAAAGAATGGAGAAGAAATATCACCAACAACGATAAAAAAGGGCCCGGAAGATATATTATCAAGATCAAATATGAATGGGGAAGAGATATCACCAAGATAAAAAAAAAGGATAGTGAAGTATTATCACCAATAAGAAAAGGGAATTGGGAAGAGATATCACCAATATTAAAAAGAATGGGGGTGGAATATCACTAATAAAGATCTAATGGGGAAGAGATATAGCCAATATAAATAAAGTAATGGGGGAGAGGTATCTCCAGTATAGAAGAGAAAATGGGAAGAGATATCACCAAGATAAAAAACGAATAGAGAAGAGAAATAACCAATATAAAAAACTTGATGAGGAAGAGATGTCTGCATGATAAAGAGGGAATAGGAAAGAGATATCACCAATATAAAAAGGAATGTGGAAGAAATATAGCCAAGACAAAAAAGGAATGGGGAAGAGATATCACCAAAATAAAAATAGGAACTTAGAAGATACATCACCAAGTTGAAGAGGAATCAGGGAGAGATATCACCAAGAAAAAAAATGGACAAGAGATATGACCAATATAAAAAAACGATTGGGGAATAGGTATCACCAAAATAAAAAAGGAACCTGGAAAATATATCACCAAGTTGAAAAGGAACCAGGATGATATATCATCAAGATAAAAAAGGAATGATGAAGAGATATCACCAAAATAAAAAAAGAACATTGAAGATATATCACCAAGTTAAAAAGGAACCAGGATGTTATATCACGAAGAAAAAGTAATGGGGAAGATATATCACCAATATGAAATAAGGAATGGAGGATTGATATCACCAAAATAAAATAAGAACCTGGAAGATATATCACTAAGTTATAAAGCATGGGGACGAGATATCACCAAGATAAAAAAAGGAATTTGGAAGAGATATCACCTGGATATAAGAGAGATTGGGAAGACAAATTACCTATATAAAAAAAGAAATGGGAAAGAGATATTGTGAATATAAAAAAGGGAATAGGGAATGTATATCACCAAATTGTAAAACGAACCTGGAAAATACATCCCCAAGTTAAAAAAAACACTTGGAAAAAAATATCACCAAGATAACAAGATAAAAACGAAATGGTGAAGATATCAAAAAGACAAAAAAAAAAAAAAACCGAAGGGAAAGAGATATCACCAAGATGATAAAAAAGGAACAGGGAAGATATATCACCAAGTAAAAAGAAGGAATAGGAAAGAGATATCACCAAGATAAAAAAAAAGAACCGTGAAGGTATATCACCGATATAAAAAAGGATGTGGAAAATATCACCAAGATAAAAAAAGGGAATCTGGAAGAGATATCACCAATAAGAAAAAAAAAATGGGGAAGAGATATCACCCAGATAAAAAAATACCAAGGAAGATATATACAAAAAAATGAATAAGAAAGAGAATATCATCTAAACATATACCGGGAAGATACATCACCAAGAGAAAAAAAAATCAGATGTTGAAGAGATATCGCCAATATAAAAAAAAGGAATAGGGAGGAGATATCACCAAGATAAAAAGGAATAGGAAGGGGATATCACCAACATAAAAAAGGAATGAGAAAGAGATATCACCAAGTGAAATAAAAAGGAACAGGGAACACATATCACCAAAATACAAGAGAAATGAGGAAGATATATCACCAAGATGAAAAAAAAGGAACGAAAAAAGAGATTTCACCAAGTAAAAAGAAAAACGGAGCAGGGAAGAGATATCACCGAGATAAAGAAGGAACGGGAAAGATGCATCATCAAGATAAAACAGGAACTGGGAAAATATAACATCAAAACTAGCAATTAAAACTAATTTACATATTTACTGCTTCCTACATATAAAAAAAAACTAGACATTGATAAAGCATCGAGGAAAAAAATGCCTTGTTAAATTTGAAAAATGGGATGAGGTAAAAAGCATAACGCTGGAATGCCATGATTTAAACTTTTAAAATACACTATGTTATAATAACGGGATATTCAAAGTTAAGCAAGGTTACACAATCATTAAAATAATCTAGAGCTAAAGTAATCCTTATATGATGCTATCGTATGTACACATAAAGGCAAATAGAAGAAAAGAGGAACTTCTGGTTAGAAACTTTCATGATAAATGATTTCGATAAAGGTAACAGCCTTACCTTGGAAGATTGAGCAAGATGAACACGGAAGAAATAAGAAGAAGCATCTTGGTAATGGAGTATTGTGTTCTTGTTGATAATATACTGCGAGGGTTTTTCGTATTGCAGAAGATAACTGAGAGAAAACGTGTATCATTCATTGGTTATTATACTTAAAAGCACATATATGAAATATGTATGTGTAATATCTCAATTTTCTAATTGATTTGTATTTAATTTTTGTATGAAAAATCATTTAATTATACAAATTTATCAATGAGACCATCTACCAAAATTATCTGATCTTTCATAAAATAAGGAAACGTTTAGAAAAAAATATACTTGAAAAAAGAAATAACAAAAGAAAAGAAGAATTATCCGACCATTCGCAAAGTAAAAAAAAAAAAAAAAAAAAAAAAAAAAAATAAAAAAAAAAAAAAAAAAAAAAAAAACACTATATCGTACACACCGAAATGGCAAGAGGAGATCGGACTTACCGGTGGCAGCAGAAGTGGTAAACGGGGCCGCCAGTTTGAGGTTATTGTTGTTTTTTGTAGTCGAGGACGAGGAGGATTGTGGAGGACCACTCAAATGCTGTTTTGCAATTCGATTGACGCTACGACCTGAGCTCGGACACGGAGACCTACTCGAATGACTGTTAGTCCCTCCTGACTGCATTAAGAGAAGGTTGCAAATTGCAATTTATTTCGTTGTAAAGTAACTCAAATTCGTTGGTTTCAAACTCTTATATGTACTGTACAATTTATACATGCGGAGACACACCAACGCAAACGCACATATGTTTGTATATATATATATATATATATATATATATATATATATATATATATATATATATATATATATATATATATATATATATATATATATATATATATATATATATATATATATATATTTATATATAATTATATATATACATATATATATATATATATATATATATATATATATATATATATATATATATATATATATATATATATATATATATATATATATAGATGAAGATAATTAAAAACTTTTTATTAAAAAAGGATATAGACAGATAGATTCCATTTCTCCTTAATCATTGAAAATATACCTGGAAGAAGTTTTTAAGAATTTAGACGGATGAAATATATGAATTTACATTAATGTGGAATACCTTAACAAGTGAAAATTTGAAGGTAAGATAGGTTTATTCGGTGAATCATAAAAAGAATTGCAAAATATGATAGAAAATTTAAATAGAGAAAGCAAAACTATAGGACTGAAAAATGGATATGAATAAAACGAAGAGAATGTTTAATTAAAGATTTTTAGGAACATACGTACTGATAACAGACAATAAGTGTTTCCACAGAACACATGATTGAAATTAAATGAAAGATATGCATGGGAAGGGGAACTTTTGGAAAAATAAAATGAGATCATGAACAGTAAAATGTAATTTTCTCCAAAAGGAGCAGTGTTTAATCAGATTGTTGATCCAGTATAGAAGTTAAGCACCAGAAACTTGAGCCTTAAAACATAAGGTAATTACAACTGAAGGAGCAATGGAAAGAATAATGATGAGATTAACGCTAAGAGACAAAGAAAGGGCAACATTGATACCATACCAAGCTAAGGTGGAGTATATACAAAAAAAAAAAAAAAAAAGAATGGCCTGTGCATGACAAATAATGAGAATAACAGATAATGGGATTGACGAACTAAGAAAATTTGCGGATATAGACTGTCATAGAAAGACCATGTGCAGGCGTGGATGAAAAAAAACAAAAAAACATGTACAAATCCTTTATCCTGAGGTGAACTAACAATGGTAGATGATGATGATGATGATGATGATGATGAATCTATGAGACTGAATTGATACAAAGAGAGTAGCATCGTCTGCATATACAACGAGCATGTTATCTGGGAAAACAGCAAGCATCATATGTTTATAGCATGGAAAGTAATGAGACAAGAACACTCTCCGAAGGGATGCCAAATATCACATTCCTATACTCTTTGCAATCCATTACTTAAAAATTAAATAATGATACAAAGAAAACACCCATCTACTCTCAACTGTTTGAATTTAGAAACGAGATCCTCATGATTAACACGGCCAAAGGCAACATTAAAATCAAGTCCAGTCATACGAAGGTGCTAGTGCAATGAATGGTTTTCGGTATAGCCTTGAAATATTAAAATGGCATGGCAATTTTTAGATAAAATGGGAATTATGGAAATTTGGAGACAATCAGCAGGTTCGACCTTTAGCAGACACAGTTACCCAATTTAGTAATTATACTAATTCTCAAATAAGTAGAAAACGCTCTTCTTGCTAACATTTGAAAAATGCCAGACAACTTAAAAGCTAAAAAGTCCGTAATTTTTATAAAGAACAGCGGAAAGATACCATTTTGGTCTACACCTCCATAAGCATCAAGATCCATCAAGAGTTTTAATTTCACGGTACCTAAAAGCTAACTAATTAGTTTATTTTCCCCTAAAACAGGAACAAGGAACATCAAGTTTCTAATTACCCTACTTATTGTCAAACACATCAGCCATGGAGGTTGCCTTTTCCATTGGGCAGTAAGTGACACAGCCAACTGATTTAAGGAGGAACTGTTGAGTCTACACAAAAAAGTGCAGATTTATGGGTAGCCCACCTCTTGTGTTCCTGGTATGTATCTTAATTGGTCTCTTTTATGGTCAAGTTGTATTCCTTTACACTCAAAGCATAAACTTTTTGAACAACATTTTTCAGTTATTCCAAGCTAAATCTGATCTGTTACTTTTCCAAATATTATAGGCCTCCCGTTTTTACAAACAAACAAATCTATTTTATCTTTGAAACTATGTTTGTATTTCACTTGGTATTCTAACACAGAGGAAACTTCACTTATGATATGTTCGCTGCCTGATTCAGAGGTAAAATCCAAAACTCTTAAGCCATAGGCGACAAGTAGGAGTAACAGAATTTTACCAGTCCCTTTTGCTAAGTTTTGAAATCCCCAACAAGCAAAAAGAGGCCTGTCTGTCTTCTTGTATCTTATCCATAATGGTAAGAAGACAATTGAAGATAGAATAATCTGTGTTGATTCCGATTGATGAAACACAAGTGAAAGTTGTAATATCTCCCTCAAACTTTTATTACCTTTATGACCACCCTGCCCCTAGTAATGATATCCCATTTCATAATTAAGGGTTTCGTAATACTTGGAGTAAGGAGCTAAGATGAGTTATTCATTTGAGAAACTAAAGTAAAATAAAAGATAATATATGAGTAATCTGAGCATAATTTCGTTGATAAGAATGACAAATATTAAGATTATCAATAAGTCAATTTCTCATAATGTAATGCGAAAAAACTTCATCTATTTTAATAGTTTTTAATATTTGTATTTCCAATTTTGAGACAAAATTTAATTAAAGTTTAAATGAAGACCTATTCATTAATTCTAGAGTTCTAGGCAATTAATTGGGAAACATTTGAAGCAATATCTGACAATAATTCAAGAACCATCTGATTATACGTATATTGGTATAGTAGTTACTACCTTCCATTAAAAAAAATATCAAAACTTTTAAATAGTCCGAAAATCTGGCTCATAAACTTCTAAAGTTCATTTAGTAACAGTTTGAAAAATACAAATGTCTTTCAAGAGAATACAATTTTCGTTTACGAAATATGGCGGCTGTTACCTTAGGAAGAGCATTTTGTGGACCGCGATCGAACTCCTGAAGATGTAGGGGATCTTCCTTGTGGCGATATCTACGAGAAAACCTGACGGAGAAAAAAGAAGACTTTCGAATTTCTGATGCCTGAGCTTCAATTAATAGATATTTATAAACATTGGTTTGATGGAGGAAGGTATCTATAATCTTGACAAAATGTTATGTATGGAAACTGTAATACAATATTGACGTAATCCTATTAGGCATTTTGTAACATACAAAGTAAAACAGAAGTGCCATGTATATATCCTTGTAAGTCTAGACTCAGGGGTCCGTGTAAATAAATTTCTCCAAGATACGAATTTTCCTTTGATGTAACATTTCAGATTATTTTTTCCAGGAAATTGTCTATTTCTTACTTGATGAGTTGCCGAGCAATGAGAGTATTCATAACGACTATCATGATGAAAGGAATGACGAGAGTGAGAAGGGTGTCAATCCAGTTGATGATGTTCATCAACCCCCTGTAATCCATCCTCAGATTACATTCTGTAATCTTACCACCGTCCTGAAAAGAGATTATTATTCTAAATAAGTATTTACGTCTCTGATTTACTAATTGCCATTAATAAAAGTGATGCTCTCGAGAGATTTGTTATTCGACCCATTTGCATATTCATAATGACACGAAAACTATTTTGATTACTCATTTCGTTGAATTTAAGCATGTTTAAATATTTCTCGATTTTACATTTATTTGTTAGTTTGTTTCTTCCTACTTCTAAAGAGAGAGAGAGAGAGAGAGAGAGAGAGAGAGAGAGAGAGAGAGAGAGAGAGAGAGAGAGTTCATTTACTCAATCATAGACATAGCACTGAGTTTTCCGATGTATCTGACATCTCCGGTATAAGATGATATAATTATTATACAACTAGCCAGGCATCCTAACATATACTGTACATGACGGAGGGCAATAAAATTCATACATAGTCTTTAGATAAATGGATCAATGCTAATAAGCACATAAACCGCAAGGAATGGTATTCTAAAGGAGAAGTTACAGGAAACTAGTTATTATGTATCAGAAGAAGAGCTTGAATAAGTTTGATCATACTAGTCTATTTAATGAATATGACATAATGGGAAATAAATTTCTATCTGAAATAAGTATATTTATAAGAGCTCTACTTTAGATTTTAGTTAGGAATATATAATAGTGTTATCCTGTTTATAAGAATTTATATCAGCAATGAGAATTTATCTATATTAATGATGAGAGTGATGTGTGTCTTTTTATACCCTCTAGCTTGGGGATAAAGTAGAGCATCACAAGTCACAAGTACTAAAGATTTCATCGATACAATATACTGCCTACCCAAAATTCAAGATACCAAAGCTATAGTAGACGAATATCTTACGAAAATTCTAGCAGATGTACTTGAATTTCTGTACCTCAGAGTTTGAGAGTATACGATGAGTCCTAGAATGAATTGATATTTAGGAAAACTAAAGGGCGAGACATAGAGAAATCAAAGATGAAAGGATTTGGCCCAATGAAAACCAATATTCAAAATATTCTTCACCTTCAATCAGATATAATGATAAAAAAGTCAAAATTTAAAGAAAATATATAAGGCAATTAGCGATTATGCAGTATAAGTTGAGAATAGGATAAATGTAGCATGAGAAAAGTGGAGGGAGGTAGTAGGAGTGGTATGTGATAGGAAAATGTCAATCAAGGTAAAAATCAAGATCTATAGCAGTGTCAATTTATGGATCAGATACCTGGGCTTTAAGATGAAAAGAGGAAGCAAAGCTTGAGACAACAGAGATGAGAATGTACAGCTGCATTATGGGAATATTACTGTTTGAAGGATTGAAAAATGATGAAATAAGAAAAATGGGTAAGTTTAGTAAAGATTACAAAGATGATAAGAGTGTCAGGACTGAGATAGTGTAGTTAAGTGCTTAGAACGCATGGTGAGGAGGGAGTGAGCAGGGCTTGAGAGGATCATGTTATGAGGAGAAGATCAGGATTACGCCAGATAATTAGATGGAGAGAAAAGGTGGAAGATGATATGGAGAGGAGAGGTTTGGTGGAAGAGGATGCCTTTGATAGAAGGCATTGGAGAGGGCTCATCAGGCAACCGATCTCTTAATATGGGGATAATGGTGCCAAAGAAGAAGGCAGTACATGATCGTGTACGATTAATAGATCTTCCTCAATAGAAGGAATCAAATTAATAGTTTTGCACTCTCTCTCTCTCTCTCTCTCTCTCTCTCTCTCTCTCTCTCTCTCTCTCTCTCTCTCTCTCTCTCTCTCTCTCTCTCTCTCTCTCTCTCAAAAATTGAAAGTGATTCTAAACACCTGCATATTTACCTCATCTTCATGCACGATGACTCCAGCAGTGATGAAAACGTAAATATGAATAGTTGCGCTGAAGGCAGAGAGAGACAGGATGATCGTTTTTGCTCTATGGACAGTACAGACCGTGGGTCTTTGCAAAGGGTATTGCACAGCGATGAATCTCTCCACAGTGAAAGCCACTGTCAGCCATACGCTTAGGGAACTCGATACTGACCCCAGATATATCTCCAGCTGGAAAGAAAAGGAGTTGATTAAATCTATGAAAATGATTTGTTACCATATAATAACAAATAGATAAACCATCGACATGAGAGTGATGTTTTAGCCAACATCGTATGGCTTCTGTTTTCATGAAATAACGTAAATGTTTTGCATATACAAGCACAAAAGTACCCACATACACACACACAGACGCACACACACACACACACACACATATATATATATATATATATATATATATATATATATATATATATATATATATATATATATATGTGTGTGTGTGTGTGTGTGTGTGTGTCTGTGTGTGTGTACGATTAGAAAAGTGGGGCGATGTCAATAGGATGGAAATATCAAATACTGTCACGTATTTCACTTTTTGTTTGCGTAGATTAATACATGTTTTATGCTTATGAAGTGGGAACTGTTATGACTTTCTCACACACACATACATATACACTAACACTCATATATATATATATATATATATATATATATATATATATATATATATATATATATATATATATATAGATAGATAGATAGATAGATAGTTAGTTAGATAGATATATACATACATACATACATACATAGATAAATAGATAGATCGATATACATGTGTGAAGAAATGTAACATATGTAGAAAATCAATACAATATCAAGTTCTATAGAAATTAGTTTTTATCTGACTTTGGTGTCAAATGAATCTCCACACACACACACACACAAACACACACATATATATATATATATATATATATATATATATATATATATATATATATATATATAATATATATATATATATATATGTGTGTGTGTGTGTGTGTGTATGTATATTTATATAGATAGATCGATAGATAGATATACATATGTAAACCAAGGCCCTTCCCTCAATTTTGGTGGGTAGCTGACATAAAAAAGAACAAACCGGGACTATTCTATTCTTATCTCCTCTTATCCTGACGAGGGATTCAGCCTCGTTATCCACCACAAATGGAGATTCATATGCTGAATTTTCTACTGCTGGTACCTCAGCAATCCTCGAGGCAACCGGAGGAAGCAGCAGGGCCTACCATAACTGTCACAGTCGCTCGCTATTCCTTTCTATTTCTATCACGCTCTTTTGCCTCTCTCATATCTATTCCTTTTTCACCTAGAGCTTTCCTCCCTTAATCCATACACCGAAACCTTATTCTTCCTCTTGTACTTCTCCCATCAACTCTTGCATTCTTCATCTTCTTCAGCTGACAGCCCTTTTTAATTTTTCTCTGCAGGGCCAAACTATCTTAAGACATTCATATCCACTGGGCTGCTCATTTTCTTACACCCTTTCTCACCAACACTACTTCATTCCTAAACCTATTTAATCGAAA
>NC_090731.1:51030009-51035009 GCF_036898095.1 Palaemon carinicauda
GTACAATAAGTAATCATAAAAACAACCTTCCTCTCTCTCTCTCTCTCTCTCTCTCCTCTCTTCTCTACTCTCTCTCTCTTCTCTCTCTCTCTCTCTTTCTCTCTCTCTCTCTCTTCTCTCTCTCTCTGCAGTACCTTCTTTTATGTAAAAACACATCTTCAATAAACGAAGCATTCACAAGACACCGAGGAAGTCATATGAAATATAGATAATATTTCCCCGTTGCTAGTATAGTTATACAGATTATTCTTTTCATTTTTACGAGAGTAATATCATACTTTATATACCAAGACAAAAATAAAATAATTACGCATTACATGATAAGAGTAATGTAATATTTTGGGTCACTGTTGATCTAGGTTAATGTTTGGGGCCTGAACATATATATCAGAGAACTATTTTGAAGAACTGGGTCAAGATGAGATACTGAAGAGGAGAGCTGAATTCCTAGGAAAGCGCAAGAGGTCAAGGCGGGATTATAAGTTTATAAATTCGTAATTCGTCTTTTTTTTATGAATACTCTACTACATAAAAAGATTAACATTATTGTGATAAATATAAGAGTTTCTAGCTTGGTTTCCTTTCATTTTTATGGTATTCATTAAATTACTTTATATCCCATTTATTCAGGATACTAATGCAAGGAATTTTACTTTCAAGTGTATTACATTTAACAAATGCAGAAGAAATCTAGATAGTTCATTTTATGAGCCGATTTTTGTCGCAATAAAATATAGAATCATGTTATACGGAAAACCGTTAAGAACGTAATTTTAATTAGATTCTCCGTAAAACTACTATTTTCAACCGTATTTCAGTAAAATACAAGCGACCGTAATTATACCCTATTTTGTTATTATCTTCTATGGATTGGTGACCGTGATATCAATCCTTTACATCAATATATCCGTTTTTAAAACGGTAAATGTCTGGCAACATTTATTCCAGAATTTTTACCATTGTTCACGCAAATTTCTAAGTGAATTTACGGAGAAAAGGGGAAATGAAAATGTAATTCATTTTTCAAAACTGATAAAACAGCAGAAAGTAAAATGAATCTCTCCATGCTTCAGACTTAAATTTATAATAATATATATAAAGTAATAACAAAAAGAATGTCTCAATATCAGCAAATAAGAATATCCATATATTGTTCAAATCGAAATTGTCGTTTCAGTGAAGCAGGTACGGAGCTTCATGCTACTGGAGATAGGGGTAGGGGGATATTAACCGTTCATCGAACCCCCCTAACATACAGACACATAAATAAAGGCAAAACTAAATTTGACTCATTAAATTATTTGCTCACTGATAAATCCAAATCAAAATGGGAATTGTTTTTAGAAGCTTTAAATGTATTATTATTATTATTATTATTATTATTATTATTATTATTATTATTATTATTATTATTATTATTATTACGATTGTCAATATTGTTATTTTTATTATCATTATTATTATTATTATTATTATTATTATCATAATTTTCTTATTGTTATTATTATTATTATTATTATTACTTGCTAAGTCACAACCCTAATCGAAATAGTAAGATAGTATAATCCCAGAGTCTCCAACTGGGAAAATAGCCCAATGAGGAAAGGAAACAAGGAAAAATAAAACATTTTAAGAACAATAACATTGGAATAAATATCTATATAAACTATAAAAACTTTACTAAAATAAGAGGAAAAGAAATAAGATATAATAGTGTGCCCCAGTGTACCCTCAAGCAAGAGAACTCTAACCCAAGACATTGGAAGACCAGGGTATAGAGGCTATGGCACTAGCCAAGACTAGAGAACAATTGTTTGACTTTGGAGTGTCCTTCTCCTAGAGGAGCTGCTTACTATGGCTAACGAGTCTCTTCTACCCTTACCAAGAGGAGCCACTGAACAATTACAGCGCAGTAACCCCTTGGATGAAGAAGAATTATCTGGTAATCTCAGCGTTGTCAGGTGTATGAGGACAGAGGAGAATATGTAAAGTATAGGCCAGAATATTCGATGTGTGCGTAGGCAAAGGAAAAATGAACTGTAACCAAAGAGAAGGACCCAATGTAGTACTGCCTGGCCAGTCAAAAGACCCCATAACTCTCACATGAAAGTGGGGTTACATTATATTCGATAGTTTTTATTTCACTCTGTGGCGGGATGTTGCAAGGACAACCCCAACACCCTGAATCACACTTACTGACAATGGTCTCCACAAAACAAACTTTCCCCTTACGTAATCTACAACCAGACTCTTTGACAAAAAGGACGAAATAAACAAAACATATCCTAAAAACTATATTTCCTTACAAACTAAAACGCTCAACATAAACCAAAAAAACACACTTATCAATAATCATACACTTAACACAAAACAAACATTAATCATACCACCATTCAAATAAACCCTCAAAATAAATAACGCTGAAAAACTTACAAAACACAAAAAAAAAAAAACGTAACATAATTCAAATAAACCAAATTTAAACCCTAACAAAACTTAAAACTAAACCGCACAACCAATATGTAATAATTATATCTATATAATTCTGAGTGGACACCTTCGTCCACACAAGGCCAACAGTCTTTTATAGCCAAAAAACACAACTCTGCAGCAACCGGACCGCTGACAAATATTAATGCACAATTGCACTAATCATCATCATCATCATCATCATTACGCCAACCCAATTCCTTCAACCGGGCGGGAGCGTTACAGCATCTATTTCATCAAGATCCACAGAGCAATCCAATCAGGTCCTTAAACAATCCAAGTCATCAATAATTCATTCCAAATCTGAGCAATCGTATCAAATTCCTTAAACAAGCCACGTCGTCAACAATCAAATTCACATAGATTTCTCCCCAAAGGATAAGTCTCACCAAGGAGGAATCACGGCCTGCAGAAATAAAAAAGAAAAACACTTACGAACACTCCTAACTAACTGAACTATCACACTATAATCAATGATAAATAATAGATTGTTCCTATCATTCACAATCACGACAAGCAAAGATAAACTGTACCTACTCAGAATATAAATTATCACTTCCACACTGGTAAAAATATATAATAATAATAATGCAGTATTCAAAGGACACACAGTACTGACGCTTCCTGCAGTCAAATCAAAATAAGCCTTCACCCAAGACATTCACCACTGTCGTAACCTAACTAAAAACATAAACAAACAATCTCATTTATACCAACAGTCTTTCTCACCACCAACGATCGATACACTAACTACTTTCGCTCGCTAACACAATCTCTCTCTCTCTCTCTCTCTCTCTCTCTCTCTCTCTCTCTCTCTCTCTCTCTCTCTCTCTCTCTCCTCTCTCTCTCTCTCTCTCTCACAGGATTTGGCAAAAAACTAAAATTAAAATAAAGCAAAAATAAATCCTCTACAGCTCTTCACATGTATTCTAATCTTTATAAATATAAAACAATATCTAGTAGAAAGAAAGTAAGGTTTATGGGAGTAGGTTTGTCTGTTTTCCCTCCAGATTCAGAGCAATGAACATATAATACTCGATATATTAAACCTTATATCGAAAAAGTAACACAAAATCATTTGAAATCAACATATATGAATGTGAAGGAAACTAATTTGGGAAATGATTCGCTCCAAATTTGCAATGCATGAAATTTGTCTATTGATTTGATAGTTCTCTTTTATTAAAATAAGTTTAATTGTAACGAAAAGACTTTGCTCAGTGTTTGAATTATGTAATAAAGAAATTAAAATAAGGCAGTATTCATATAAAATATTTAGTTATTGTCATGGTGGCGTTTGTAGAAATTATTGCAAAATATGAAGATTTATGAATATCCGAATAAAAGGGAATTCATTGGAATAAGATTTAAAGCAGTAAAAGTTATAATTAATAAACTCTCTGGTGACTGGTCTCTTGTTTCCGAATTTATATTTAACTAATATTTCACTATAAAAGACAGCTAGCACAAATATAATCTTTGAGACCATTATGAATATGCACGAACACACGCATATATATATATATATATATATATATATATATATATATATATATATATATATATATATATATATATATATATATATATATATATGTATATATATATATATATATATATATATATATATATATATATATATATATATATATATATATATATATATATATAAAGCAATGTATTCTTTTTATCTACTTTTATGTCATAAAATTGAACAATATTTTTATTTTACTTTGCCGTATCGGATACAGTCATTAGTTAAAATGTCATTCTAACCTAGATCAAGGAAACATGAATAACATGAATTTCCATATAAATATATTTTAAAACCAATTTCTTCCCCCAATAAACATATTTTAATTAACTTGTATGTTTTTGATAAATCACAAAGTCTAAATAGATAATATTTTTTATTTCATTTATCAAGCAAGCACCTTTTGTTTTGCAATTTATTTGTCCTGGATTCCTATATTCCTATTTTTCAATTTTCGGCCTCTAGTGTTTAAACTCACATTTTGTTACTAAAAAAACAATTTCTCACCGGAGATTCGTGGCAAATATTTTATCTTCATCCGTGATCTCAACATTGTTAACTTCAAAACCAATTTAATGAATAATAATTATTATTATTATTATTATTATTATTATTATTATTATTATTATTATTATTATTATTATTATTATTATTATTATTATTATTATTATTATTACTACCTCCGCTAAGGAGGTTATGCGTTCGATCTGGACTCTAGTTTATTGATTTATTTATTCGTCTGTGTGTCTGTGGACAGGGTTACGTCGAAACTACTCGACTGATGTTGACGAAATTTTCACGACGGTTCTAAGGTTATGTACGACCGTGTTAAATTTTGGCGATGATCCAGTTCCAGATTTAGTTCATCTATTTACTTCTTTGTCTCTGTGTATCTCGACACAGATGACGTCAAAATTACTAGACAGATTTTGAAAAAATTTACCACATATATATCTCTGGTCATGGGTGACCCCCA
>NC_090731.1:51045009-51047509 GCF_036898095.1 Palaemon carinicauda
GTGTGTGCAGATGTATGTAGAAATGCTTTAGACTGAGATTTGCAAGATTTCATGTTATGTTGTATATGCAATATGCTTACTGATTCAATATGAAAGCGGTTCGGACACAAAAGCGAGTTTGGTCTCCTTCGATGTTCAATATGTTTGTTGATGGAATTATGCAAGACACCAGAGAGAGCTTACATAATGAAATCCTGCTGATAGTTAGATTATACAACGGGTGGATTAATTTGGTTTGCAAGAAAGTATTTTTGAGTCCCCGGTACCATTTGTCTTCAAATAGAGCTGACATCTTTGTAAATGCAATAAAGCGAAAGGTGGGGAAGTTATTCCAAAGCTTAGGTTCCAAGTTTTGTCACAGGAACATGTATTTTAGTTTATAGATGATGCCAGGCAATTTATGCTATTTAATATTCATGAATAGTGTATGGAAACTGGAAAAAAATTAATAAATAAATTGTTTAGCTATATCTTCAATTGCAAGGAACTATATTAAATATGGGCAGGAGCTCAATCGCCAATGTTAATTAAAACCAGAAAGAAATGAAACAATGAATAATAATAGGCCTAATAGGTATGGTAAAAAAATTTGATTAATAACTTAAAGTGAACATAACTGAAAAGGGATATTAATGTGAAGCAGATTTTTCAAGTCTAAGGGAAGCAAGAACGGTGGCAATTGGTGTTAAATAAATTGCTTTAATCAAGAAGAAGTAGTTATGCAGTCCATATTGTATTAGAATTTGTATGGAAAATTGTGTGAATGTATGTAAAAGTGTTAAAGATTTGATAGTTAATTAGTATTTATCATAGTATTTTATGTGTTGGGTTACAAGGGAAGTGGAGGATATTAGTTTAGCAAGAAGAATATGTAACTCAAAGTTGTCAGAAGATGGGTGTAGAGAAGAAGCTACATACGTTCCTGAATATTACCTTAAAGATGTATTATGGGAGAATTCTATTAATATTTTGGAAGCGCCAGTAAGTATGAGGAGCTTGAAATACTGCTGATTACCGTTTAGTATGTTACGAGAATCGAGTAATAATATGGAAGTTTTACTACACAGGAGGTTTATCGAAAACTGAACAAATGAAAAATTAATGAGGTAATGACAGTTTTGTGGTTTATGTCTGAAACCGGCAGGAGCTAGAAGAAACACTATTGATAGAAAAATATTTATAACAGAAATGATGAATGATCATGAATGTAAATAATCACTAGTATCTTTTAATTTCTGAATGTTGCAATCTATAGTTTTTCATGATAATGTTTCTTTCTTTTTTTTTTCAACTGTAAAAGGCATTTAGATCGCATTTAGCATGGAATTGCATGTATTTCTAAATGGCTCTCTTCCCACTAAGAGAAGAAGCGTTAACTAGCAAAAATCAGCGTAAGCAGATTTTATTTTACCTTTATCATAAGCATCCATTCAATATAGGTAATATCATATGAAAACTATGAACCATAAATTAGGAAAAGTTTAGTAACTTTCATATAACCAGTAGTTCCATTTTAAGCACAAGAATGATTAAAATACTATATGAAATAGACCTTAATTATAGTTCGCCTCGGGATATTTGTTTTTAGAAATGTAATACACTGATATTAATTAATCTTTTCTCTCAAAATAAGTCATCATTGATAATAGACGTCCTTTGTAACAAATAGCTTATTTAGAACAGAATAAAACAATAGAGCTTTGCAGCGGGTGCCTAATTATCTGCATATGAATACTAATTATACATATACAAGAAGCTTTGACTTGTGAATTGTTATTGAATCATAAGCACTGCATTGTTTCTGTTTTTATAATATTGAGTGTTGCAGATCATAATTATGAAATTTTTCTTTTATGTAAATTGAAACAGTACCGAATTTTGCTTACAATTAAATTAACCGTTAAGTATTTACTCCCTTCAAATTCACAGGTACGGAGTTTTTTATTGATCTACTGACATGGACATACTTTCGAATCGCAGATATTATCAATATTATTTGCTAAGCTACAGACCTAGTTGGAGAAGCAGGATGCTATAAGCCCAGGGGCTCCGACAGGGAAAATAGCCCAGTGAGGAAAGGAAAAAAAAGGAAGTGTAGGATTAAAATAAATGTCTCCATTATAAACTATAGCAAAACTTCAACAAAACAAGAGGAAGAGAAATAAGATTAAATAGAGTGCTCGAGTGTACCCCCAAGCAAGAGAACTGTACCCAAAGACAGTGGAAGACCATGGTACAGAGGCTATGGCACTACCCAAGACTGGAGAACAATGGTTTGACTTTGGAGTGTCCTTCTCCCAGATAAGCTGCTTATCATAGCTAAATAGTCTCTTCTACCCTTACCAAGAGGAAAGTGGCCCCTGAACTATTACAGTGCAGTAACTCCTTGAGTGAGAAAGAATCATTTGGTTATCTGTGTTGTGACAGAGGAGAATATGTAAAGAATAGGACAGATTATTCAGTGTGTGAGTGTGTGTGCAAAGGGAAAATGAACCGTCGA
>NC_090731.1:51057509-51062509 GCF_036898095.1 Palaemon carinicauda
CAAGTTAATGCTAAAAATTTGAAATTATTATTTAAAATGATCGATCTTGAGCAATCTTTTCTTCCAACATGATAAGTATAGATGCCAGAGAGTATACATTTTTGGTTTTTCAATACACTTGGGCACGCTGATCTATCTTATTTCTCTTCCTCTTGTTTTTTTTTTTTTTCTTTATAGTTAATATACTGTTCTTAAAATAACGTATTTTAATCATTTATTACTCCAATAGCTTAATTATTTCCTTTTTTCCTTCCTTCACAAGGCAATTTTTCTCTGTTGGAACCCATGGGCTTATAGCATCCTACTTTTCCAAATCGTGTCATAGCTTAGCTTATAACACCTTTCGGAAAAGAGTTATAAGTAAAAGAATTTCCTTTTATCCTAATGAAAAAAAAAAAAACTCAAGATGTGTAGTAACTTTTTTTTCTTTTTTAAAGAAGATAATATTACCACCTAAGAATATTAAATCAGTGAAATAATGGAACTTTTATGAAGAGAGTTACAAGTATTTTTTTTTTCAAATCACAGAATATCGTTTTCATCTCCGTAAAATATAAGAAGAAATCAATACATTAAAAAAAAATCTGATAAATTAAGAAATCATCCTGAAAAAATCAGATGCATACAGGATTAGCATCTCTCTCTCTCTCTCTCTCTCTCTCTCTCTCTCTCTCTCTCTCTCTCTCTCTCTCTCTCTCTCTCTCTCTCTATATATATATATATATATATATATATATATATGTATATATATACTGTATATATATATATATATATATATATATATATATATATATATATATATATATATATATATATACATATATATATATATATATATATATATATATATATATATATATATATATATAAAATGTATATGTATATATATATATATATATATATATATATATATATATATATATATATATATATATATATTTATATATACATATATAAATATATATATATATATATATATATATATATATATATATATATATATATATATATATATATATATATATATATATATATATATATATATATATATATATATATTTCGGAAATTAGGCAAGAATATGAATAATAATTCCGTATTGTTTATTTTAGAAAACATTATCACCTCAAATGCACTGTGATCATGTATGATGAATACGACTATTTGAGCTAAATAATTAATCAATATTTGTTGAAGAAGGTTCCGAAGAAAGTGTCACGAAAGGTGTGAGGGAAAGTGTAATGGCTTAAGCGAAAAAGTTCACGGGAGTAATTAGGTAATGGTATGTCTAGTTTCATTTGGGGCTTCAACAATGGAAAATAAAACTTAGTTAAATTAATCTATCTGTCTGAGAGTTTGTACATTTATGATTGGACAGACAAAAAAGTATCTTTTATTTTTTTTTTTTTACTTTTTTTTTTGTAAAGTTCAATAAATATTCATAGCACAGCTTATGGTATAGTTTCCCCATGTAATGAAACTCCCTTCCATATGATTTTTATATATTTTTGTTTTTTGTTTATTTTTGATCCGGTATCTCTAAATTTGATATTGCCCGAATATTGAGTTAAAACATATAGTCACGAAATAAGACACAAATAAGATAAGTAAAAATTATATAAAATACTTACAGAAACAGATACTACTTATATAAAGATATTATTTGAGGTAGGAAATGTATACAGATTTTGGTTTATTAAACTTCATTGGGATCCATCACATATTGTAATTGACCCGTTACTATAACACTTTTCCTGTTAATGTATTTTTTATTATATTTTCTAAAACATCATTCGATTCCATGATCTTGTTTATCCCGAAGTTACAGACACTTCAATAAAAATCATATCCCTAATAGTTTTCTTAACATAGTTCTTCAACAAATTTCTTTAAACTGTGATTTGCAATATTACAACATCAACGTCACAATAAAAACCATTGCTATAATGCATTATATTCACTAGAAATTTTCTTTCTTCGTCGAGGATGTCATGGCGCGAGCGAGGCCGAATGTGAGAACTCTCGGGAGAATATGAAAGCGGCCGCTTGTCACTGCAGGCGCTTCGGCGCGAGACTGACTCTCTTCGGAAACAAGGGCAGTAAGCGAGAGCTGCTCCCGCTAGTTGAGAGACCCATGGCGAGAGGGGATGAGGATGCGCTAACTATGCTGCAGAGGGAGTGAATGACAGATAGGAAGTGAAAGAGAAGGGTAAGGGACTTGGGGATATGAACAAGGAGGGGATGAGAGGAATTATAGGGTGATATGTGAAGGAAATGTAAGTATAAGATAGAGTAATAAGAAAAGTGTGGATAAGAACAGATCGATATAATGTTGTAACTGTTGGCTATTTATTCAGAAATATCAATTTTCTAAAAAAAAAAAAAAAAAAATGTGGATTAATAGTTGCAATTGATAATAATCTTTAAAAATAATAGAAAAGATTGATTATGATATATGGTGGAAAAATGGAAAAAATAGCTTTGTACAGAGAGGTAAAACAGTTTTCGAAGATTTGATTCCTGAAAAGTTATACAACCGTAAAGTGTAATGAAAACTCTCTCCCTCTCTCTCTCTCTCTCTCTCTCTCTCTCTCTCTCTCTCTCTCTCTCTCTCTCTCTCTCTCTCTCTCTCTCTCTCTCAATAACACACACAGCCACGCACACATATACACATACACTCACAAGTTTCAATAATTGAATTATATATTCCTATGAAGGATATGATAAAATTTTCTTTATGGCTCAATTTTCTAAATATAATTTTAATTATCAAGAAATTTATTTTTCCTATTGATAATTAGCCCAAATTTTTATTTCGTTGTGCTTTGCTCATTTTATTCCATTTCTTTTCAAATATTTACTTCACAGTAAACAAAACTTCCAATAATCTCTCTCTCTCTCTCTCTCTCTCTCTCTCTCTCTCTCTCTCTCTCTCTCTCTCTCTCTCTCTCTCTCTCTCTCTCTCTAATAACAATGCTATCAAGTTGAGCTAGGATATCCTCACTGCAAAATTTAGTTCATCATTTATTTCATTTGATTTGGAATGAGGCTAGGAACAAAAAATAAGATTTATAATTATCAGAGTCAAAATAGATGATTGGTGATTATCGTAGCACAGGAAAGAGTCATTAAACTTGTTGGTATACTGAATGTCAAATAATGACCTGCAATGAAACAGGCAGTAATCAACAAACGTTATATAAAAACTACTTTGAACGATGCGGGTCATTACATAATGACAAATAATGAGATGTAATCTGGCAAGTGCGAACCGAGACAGATGGTGAATACAACAAAAGTTGAACTAACCTCAATTTTCTAGCCCCAGCTGTTATAGAATTTCATCTATCAAATCCCCAGGTGATTAATTATCTTATTGGCTGCCTCAACACGTAATCTATTCCTCATTTGGAAAGTTTCCTTTCCTTTCAAAACCCTCTCTTCAATCTTTCGTTACAAACTTGAAATACTGATGTATATTCTACGCATAACATTACTATTAAGCATTGGCTTTCTGGAATAATGCTCTTCTTCCAAAAAAAAAAAAAAAAAAAAAAAAAAAAAAAATAGGGAGATGAATGGTTTATTATTGTTGATTCAAGCTTTTTTTTTTTTTTTAGCAAGAAATTATGCTGGATATACTAGAACTATTATTCATCTAGTCTTATATTATCAGAATATTTTACCTGTGATTTTACTAACAAAAGACTTGCTATGAAATATGGATGTTGGTAATGTCGAACAGTAATGAATGTGTGTGTGCAACTAAATCTATTCGTTTCAAAGGGAGATTTAGAAGATCCTATTCCTCACGCTAGTGAAATAAGAATAATTTTTTTTCCTCGGCTAAACTGTTAAAAAATGCAACCATGCGTGAGATTCCAATTATTCCTTTCCCATTGCTACACGGGGATCAAAGAACTTTACATAAGTAAAATTCTTTGAATAAGAATCCGGGTGATATTGGGTTTACGCTATCGACTTTGAACAATGAAAATCCTTTGATGATAAAGTTGTAAGGAGTGCAATACATTACAATTTCATAAATCTTTCGACACCATCAGGTGCAATAAATAAGAGAACGCAAGCAAGGAATTTCATAGATGCATTAGGCTTTATGGTACAGATAGTATTACACTGAATTCATCAATGATCAAACATGCAAATTAGCATATTTTCGCATTTAATGACGAACGTAAAATTTCGGCTCATGGTTAGTTGAGTGCGATTTAACGTTCACTGCTGAGATTGATATATATCAGCCATACAGAAGAGAAATAGCCTGTATCAAGGACTACTTTATGTCTTTATGTATCAGTAAACTCCTTTCTATCTCGACTGTAAATATTAAACGCATTTCTATACTGTTCAAACTATCATTTATCGGGCCATTGTTGTAAATAGCAATAACAAATGCGATAGAAGTGTTTTCTTAGTAAGAGATTATATTAGGAAGGAGTAATGAGTAAATGTAATTATTAACAACTTCTTTTAATGCAGGAAGACCAATAATAGGATAGTATCCTAGCCTCATATTGTGTGATTGATTATTTTTTATCTAGAATCAAAACTAATTTAAATGATTTATTTTATTGTATCCTAGAAAACTATTTTCTCTCAAAGAAAATGCCTCTTTTAAAACAGGAAAAAGTTCTTATAGCCATTTGGCGATAAAACTAAAAAAGGACAAGGGCTGTTAAGGACTTTTATAATAAACGTTATTCATTAAAAATTGCACAAAGCTGTATATTGGTTAAACAATTACCTAAAAAACAATTTGTCGCATATATAAGGTTACTTTTACCGATTGAGCAATTGATGATATTAATAAAACATGAAATGTATAACTGAAAGGATCTGGTACAATGAGTTTAGTGTAAAACCTTTCAGCATTCCAATGCTCTTTTTCTCAACAAAGAGTTTTTTATGATTATAATTCATTGATTTCTCTATTGTAAATCACTTCATAAAACATGTGCTCACAATTTATCATAGTAACAAA
>NC_090731.1:51067509-51077509 GCF_036898095.1 Palaemon carinicauda
CTGGCCGGGTGGAGATTCGAACCCCCACCTGTTCGACTGGAAACCATGCCGGCAGAGACCTTACCGCCTGAGCTAACAGGCGTATTTATTTCGTAAATATCCCCATTAAAACTCACTGTGAATAGAGATAGTTGTGGGATTTAGAGGATAACTGGGATAATCAGTGACTTAAGCGATAAATTCGAATGATTACGGCCAGGGACCCTCTTAGATAATAATCATAATAATAATTATGATGAGTTTAGGGTATCTAAAAACCTTTTAAATTGTTTTACCGTTATATAGCACCTTGTTACTAGCATTGAAGATTACTTAAATTCAAATTGACTTGTAATATCCTGAGGAAATTATAGATTAATGAGAACTGTGCAATTCTTAGCTCACAAAATTTATCAACTCTGTTTGCTATGTTATAATACGATTTAGATAATTGCCGTACAATTACCGTCCAACTCTAAATTCATGATCATTTTAGAAATATGCTCTTCTCTTCATGACCAAACCACTCTTTTTTTTTTCTGGTCCCTTTAAGACTCTTCCTATACCTTGACTGTTCCTTTCATAAAATCATTACTGATTTTTTCTCTTCTCTCGACTCAGCACTTCTATCTCACCATCCTCATTCCTGCCACTTGCATTTTTCATCTCTGAATTTTCATCATCATCGTTTTGGATTTATAAACCGTTGTTGGTCTAAATATACTTCCATAGAACTTTCCTTTAATTCTCACATTCATTCTCTCTTCGCACAAATTTCCCGATGAACTTCCGCTAATTATGCAAGCACACCGTATTGTGGTCAATATCTGACTTTGTATCTTAATCTTCTAGTACATTTATCGTAATCATTAAAATTATCTAACTTTATTGACGTATTTCAATCCTAATGGTAACCTACCTACAACGTAATAGTTTTATTCACTCGGTATTATTATGCGCAGCCGTATTATCATTCTTCCAATTAAATCCAATAAGAAAAAAATAAAATTCCATACAAACGGTAAAAAATTCCCATATTGTATTCGTCTAATGTTTAACATCTTTCCAATATACGTTTAATATCATAATCTGCTCTGTTCGACAGATGTAAGATTTTAAATAAACTCGATAAAAACAAAGCAGACGCCCATATTTCAATGCTAATTGATAGATTTCTCCTCTTTCTCTCCGTGACTCTCGTATTGTGATGCCAATTAATGGACCAATCCTCTTTATATCAGTATATTGATATGTTTTATTTCAAGCGTTTATCTGGCGAACTACAAACAAATGTAGTAGAACGTTTGATGTTGTTTGGTTATATCTAGTCGGGAAGAAATGATAACGAAAGGTAGTCACTATTTACCAGTTGTAATTGAAATTTGTTTTTACCAATTCATAGATTTTCTTCGTATTCCATATAAACCAACATTGATATTTTCTTTCAGTTAGTAATTTTTAAACAGCCATTGCGTCCCTCGTATTTCAAACATAGCTCAATCATAAAAATACTGTTGTGTCCAATTGTCATTTGAGGAAAAATACGTAAACAAAATAGTTATTTTATGTTTATTCAATATACCACCTAATTCACTTTCTATTTGTTTAAATCAGTTTTATTCTATATTATTTTCTTATTTCATTAAATTAATTTATGAATATAACCATCATATACAACTGAATGTCAATTATCTTATAAGAGAAAAAAATTGCAATGATGATCCGATGCAAAGTGGCTTATTTAATATATCTAATCTACAGATGATAAATCTACTGATGTTGATTCAAGGTTGCTGATATCAGTGAGAAATGTTAGTAGCCATATTATGGAGATCTTTAGATACATCTCGGATAAACTAGTGGTAGGTACATGAATTCTAAGTAATTCTAGCAAGGCGTACTTGATCGTATTGCTTGTTATGCAACCCATACTTCATTTTCATATACAAACCTCTTTTACGTTATGAACTGTATCAACTGTATGTTTACGAGTAAAGCAACCACTCAGGTATTTTTCAATATATTTCATCTATATTTTCAATTCATGAGATATGGAGCATCTCTCTCTCTCTCTCTCTCTCTCTCTCTCTCTCTCTCTCTCTCTCTCTCTCTCTCTCTCTCTCTCTCTCTCTCTGGACAAAAATATTCACAGTCATCTTTTTTGTTATTTCATTCTAAGCAATAAAACCTTTTTTACCGTCTCAATAAAAATTATGAACTCTTTCCTGGAAGATAGGTGTCATAACTGATGTTAAAGAACGCTCTTGAATCTTTGTTTATTGTTTTATTTAAATGTTCCCATGTGTAAAAATATTTAAACTAAATATCAACAAACAAAACATAAATCTGACGGCTTATACAACAATAACATAAATATAAATTCTATGTACTCGTATTCATATTTTTTCTTGTATTTGCCTTTGCTGTTTTATACCGTCTCAGGCTTTCAGTGATGTGATAAATACTAAAAAAAAAAAAAAGAAAATAGAGTTGCATTCAGTAGAGCGCAGACCTCCGCCGTGGCAACTTATTTCTCGACCTTTTGTTCAACCTTGACCTTGACCTTTGATCTTAACATGTATTAATTGGTGTGGATTTTCATTCACTCATATATGAACCAAGTTTGAAGCGTCTGTGCCAACGATGTCCAAACTTACTGATGATTACGTAAATTGGACATTTTGCTTGACCGTGACCTTGACGTTTGACCTTGACATTCCAAAATTTAATCATTCCCAGGTTTTTACATAACAGTTAATTCCTGCAAGTTTCATTACTCTACGATTACATTTGTGGTCAGGAAGCCGTTCACAAACAAACACACGCACATACACACAAGCTTGGGGTAAAACATAGCCTCCTTCCAGCTTCGTTGGCAGAGATAAAAATATAATAAGCATTTACTATAGTTGTTATATTATTTGATAACGTTTTGCATGTGAGGAAAACTGTTGTATAAAATAGGAAACTCAAAAATATATTCCAATTTGTTAGAAACATCCAGCATTACCAATTATACTTATATAAATCTCAAAACAGATGTAAAACGTACTGGAAGAAGAAGATATCGGTGTGATTGCATATTAATAAAAGCTAGGATTAGTTTGTTTTCCTGCTGAAAAATACTACGAAATGTTACGAATTTATTTTATTTTATTTTATTTTAGTTTATTCTGTAGTAGACAAAATATTGCAAATGTCGTGAAATTATGAATGTAATTTTCGTTTACATAGTTCACATCATAAAGATATGTAGTTATGATAATTGTATAAGAACTATCTTAAGCCCCCCATCAAAGGAACATATAACACAAAGTTTATGAACAAATCATGAAAAGCAAAATACATTTTATTGACCCAAATATACTTTTCACATCTATACAAAACACAATATTCATAACCTTTTTTGTCTATTAGACTATACTACGGTTAAGGCATTCTTGGAAACCAGAGTTCCTTAATAATTCTCAGATCCATAATTGTCTCTGTTCCCTACTAACTGTATGAAGGGTATTGTTTCTCATCTATTACAAGTAGTAAAGCTTTATTTTGGAGTAATTCTAAGATTGGGTGCATGGTTTTAGGAACAATTTAAACTCCAAGAATTAATTAGGAATTCATATAGTCAGTGCAATAATCATCATCATCGTCATCATTTCAGCCTTCAAAAGTCTTTTCTTGGATGTAGGCCTTCCCCAGGTTCCTCCACAGACTTCTATTTCAAGCTATTCTGTGCCACTGTTGCTTATGTTGGTCTAAGTCATCTCGCCAGCGGGATTTTTGTCTTCCTCGGTTTCTCGTGTATCCTCGGGGTGTCCAGAAGGTTGTTCGTGATGTCCATCTGTTGTCTGTCATCCTGGCAATGTGCTCCGCCCAGTTCCATTGGAGCTTGCTAATGGTTTCAAGGATATCCATTGCTTTAGTTTTTTGACGTATCCATTTAGCTGTTTTTTTATCCTTCCATGATAGATTTCGCATAATTCTCTCATGTGCCCTCTGCATTGTTCGTAATTTAAGGGAAAGCTTTTTTGTTAGATTCCAAGTTTCGGCCCCATAGGTGACACGGGGGAGGATACACTGATCATAGACTTTCCTTTTGAAGATGATAGGAATCTTCTTATTTTTTAACACTGTACTGGCTCTTCCAAACTCTTGCCAACCGAGTTATTCTTCTTTTTATTTCGCTCTCTTTACAGGCGTCATGTAGAGAGATTCGTTGTCCTAGGTAGATGTATTGGTCCACTTCCTCAATTTGTTGGTTTTCAATTTCAAGTATGTCATCTGCATTTTCAGTATATTTATTGCTCATGACTTTGGTCTTTTGGAAGTTCATGTGGAGGCCAATTGATTTGCTTGCTTCATTCAGGTCGGTGAGCATATGTTGAAACTCTTCTTTAGTGTGAGCAATGATAATGAGGTCATCAGCAAATCTTAGGTGACAGATATTCTTCATCTATTTTTATTCCTTTTTCTTGCCAGTTGAGTTGTCGGAAAGCTCTCTCCAGGCAGGCAGTGAACAGTTCGGGTGAGCTAGTGTCACCTTGTCTAACTCCTCTCTTGAGTTGGAATGGTTCAGAGACCTTGTGGAGGCGAATAAATGATGTTGCATGGTCATAGATGTGACAGAGTACATTAATGTAAACTGAGTCAACTCCCTGTTCTTCCAGCGCTGACATGACCTCCTCAGTTTCAACCGAGTCAAATGCTTTGATGTAATCTACAAGTGCTACTACTAGTGGTATCTTATATTCATTTGTTTTCTCAATGATTTGGTTTACTGTGTGTAGATGGTCAATTGTGGAGTAGCCTCTTCTAAAGCCCGCTTGTTCCCTTGGCTTATTTTCATCTAGCTTTCCTACAATTCGGTTGGTGATAACTTTGGGAAAATTTTATAAATAACATTAAGGAGGCTGATTGGCCGTTGGTTGTTCATGTCCCTGGGGTCGCCTTTTTTGTAGAGTAAAATGAGGATAGCTATATTCCACTCTTCTGGCGTTTTGCTCTTCTTCAGACATTCATTGAATAGTCGCGCCAGTCTGACGTGGATTGGCTCATCAGCATCTGCTATTAGGTCTAACGTGATGTTATCTGGTCCCGGTGTTTTCCCCTTCTTCATTTGCTTGACAGCTAGTCGCACCTCGCCTGCTGTGATCTCTGGAAAGTGATGAGATAGGTGTTGATTTGCTCTTTCACGAAGATGGTAACGAGGTCTTTCTGAGGAGTAAAGCTTTCGTTAGTACTCTCTTGCTCGCTTAGCTATTCCATCACGGCTGGTTGTAAGGGGTCCGTATTCTTCTAGCAGCCCAGTGAATTGCAGCTTCCCTTGGCAGAGTCTTCTTTTTGCTGTTTTAAACCCTCTGCCTTGTTTGATGACATCTTCAATTATTTTTTTTCGTTCTATTGCGAAGGTCTTCCCGTTGCTTTTTCTGTATAGTTTTGTTTAATTCTGCTGCTTCAATTTTCTCCCGCACTGTTGATGGGGGCTTGAGATTTCTCCGTTTTTTCATGAGGTTTTTTGTGTCTTCCGAGAATTTGCTGTTGTCAGAGGGTTTTGTGTCCTAGAACTTCTTTGCTACTTCTTTCAGGGGGATAATGATGTTATTATTCAAGTTTTCAAGATCAATTTCATTACTGTTTTGGTCTTCTAAATTTTCAAGAATCTCGTAGCGGTTTTTTAACTCTATCTGAAATGTAGATTTGAGAGCTTCCGGTACTTTGATATGTTCTGGTCTTAAGAAGAACAGTTTTTGCCTTTCTTGTTTGGTGTTGATTTGGACTTTGCATCTTATCATCCTGTGATCACTGCCTACATTGGCTTGGTTCAGGACATCAACATTTTTAACTATATTATGTTTGTCTACCAGTATGTAGTCTATTTCATTACGTGTTTCATGGTTTGGGCTTCGCCATGTCCATCTCTTATTTTCACTCTTTTGAAAGAATGTGTTCATGATCTTGAAGTTATGTGCTATAGCAAAATTTATCAAGTCATCTCCCCTTTCATTTCTCTCCCCATATCGAAATTTGCCAACGCAATCTTCATTCCCTTTTCCAATTTTAGCATTGAAATCCCCCATTATGATGTTGTAATGGGCTTTGTTGGTATTTAAAGTGGTATATAGGTCATAATAAAAGTTATCCAGTTCCTCTTGGGATGACAGTGATGTGGGAGCATATACCTGTATGATAGTTAGTCTGTACCGCTCTGAAATTCTAAGAGCGACACTACCAACTCTGTCTGATGTGGCTCTGAACTTTTCTATGTTGCTGTGTAAGTTTTTGTTTATGAGAAATCTAACACCAGTTTGCCTGCTTTCCTTGCCACTGTTGTAAAGCAAGAGTCCGCTGTTAAGCATTTGGATTTTCTCACCTGGTCTTCTTATCTCGGAGATTCCGATAATATCCCAATTGATGTTCATAATCTCTGTTTCCAGGCTACTCAGGTGTGTCTCTTCAGAGAGGGTTCTTACATTGTACGTAGCAATGTTAAGCAATGTTTTAGGGTTGGATAGTCGCTTATACAGCGCACAGTCCCTACCCAAATAATAGTGCAATAATAGGTAGACCCAACTATTCTCATTAAATACCTGCATTCCTTTTAATTGTTATTTCTAAGTAAAAAGATATGAAAAGGGTTATAGATCAAAATACTTTTGTTTCATGTATAATCAGTAAGATTTCAAATAGAGCATGACATGGTATTTATTGATACTTTACTCTTTTTTTATAAAGATGAGATTATATTTTATTTACTTATAGGTATGAAAACGACTGCCCTAAAATTTGTGAAAAACTAAACTTTGTCTTTGACCCAAATTTATATATTTTTTTGTGAACATACAAATGTTATATAAAACGCAACCCACAAACATTTTAAAATATAGTACCATGTGATGAAATATAATATATTATAATATAATATAATATGATATAATATAATATAATATAATATAATATAATATAATATAATATAATATAATATAATATAATATAATATAATATAATATAATAGCGCTGAGAAGGCAAATAAATTATTCAGTCTCTCCAACTACACTTGGGAATTGTTAAAACAAGCCACCTAAAATGGAAACCATATATGCAAATGTATTCACACTCACACACAGACACATTCCAATTATAGATAAATACACATGGTTGAGCAAAAATAAAACATATCTCCGAGTTTTCGAATCAATATAATAGATGATAACATCAAACGGTATTGCAATTTTGAAAAATGAAAATATTCTTTCCAGCTTCTTTTATTTCTTTCATTATATAATTAAGACCACATAAATTTCGAATTAATTTATGTACAGCGCATTAAAATATAGCATAAACTTTCAATATTTGTGACCATGAAAAAAAAAAACCACGATGTCATGATCAAATGCTCAGAAAGATGCTGATGTTTTCTCTTCTTTGTTAGTAGAATCACAAGTAGATAAAATATGTTTGTGAGTCTATATATATATATATATATATATATATATATATATATATATATATATATATATATATATATATATATATATATACACGTATATATATATATATATATATATATATATTATATATACACATATATACAAATATTTATATATTTATGTATAAACACACGCACATATATATATATATATATATATATATATATATATATATATATATATATATATATATATATATATATACAGTATATATATATATATATATATATATATATATATATATATATATATATATACAGTATATATATATATATATATATATATATATATATATATATATATATATATACAGTATATATATATATTTATATATATATATATATATATATATATATATATATATATATATATATATATATATATGTATATGTATATATTATATATATATGTATGTATATATATATATATATATATATATATATATATATATATATATATATATATATATGTATATATACATATATATATATATATATGTGTGTGTACATATATATATATATATATATATATATATATATATATATATATATATATATATATATATATATATATATATATACATATATATATATATATATATATATATATATATATATGTATATTTATATATTTATGTATACACATATATATACAGTATATATATACATACATATATATATATATATATATATATATATATATATATATATATATATATATATATATATATATATATATATATATATATAAATATATATATATATATATATATATATATATATATATATATATATATATATATATATACACACATGTTTATGTGTGTATGAATTTGAACTAATGGTTATGAATATTAAAAGAAACGAAGTAATATTAACTTTGCTAGAATATCATGGTGTTGGTCGAAAAGTTCATTTGTATCTTGACAGTAGCTTTACATGTCCACTTAAGATTATGAATAAGTAAACAATGAACTGAACTGTATATATTTTACAATAAACAGAATTTGATCATTTTATATTCATTTATAAGCAAGATTTTTTCTTATTATTGCCGAGATTAGTGATACTTTTCTATGTTTTAGGATCTGATCACTTCACCCTCAAACATTTTAATTGCAGTTACGGCAACAATTAGCAATCAATAGTTTTTTTTTTCTGATTAATTACATTATATAACTACTTAGATGTAAATATCAAACGGGCAAAAGCAAACGCATTCATGCTTTTTTACGTTTATGATATTCTAAAGTATCAAATCTTTATGGTAACATCCATTATATATGTGGGAAGCTTTTTCCTTATTCCTGTTTATTAAAAAATTCACTTGCTTGGCTAATGAGCAGGAAGAAAGCTGAAGAAACCTTATGTTCACCTTCCAAAATTAATATTCTCCTTTACAGAGGGGCTCAACGAACTGATTTTTTCCTAAAAGGATAATTTTGTTAGCTCCTTATTAGCTGTGAACTCACTTCCTTTTCAATATGTAAAGCATTCAATAAAGGTAATTACGAATACTCACTATATGGCACATATTGAAAATTTAATCGAATTTAGTAAACAGTTTATTAAAATCTAATTGGATTTGTAAAATGATAAGCGTCCAAAATAGAAACCCCTTCACCATATATCTTTTAACTAAAATTTCTAATAAATTACGTCACTGCAGTATGACACATATCTTTTCTTTTTTATTTTTTTATAATTTGTTAATGGCGACAGAGACCCAGTTGAGTAGATTTTCAACCCCCATCACCTCTCTCTCTCTCTCTCTCTCTCTCTCTCTCTCTCTCTCTCTCTCTCTCTCTCTCTCTCGCGTTTTGAACCAAGAGCCCCAAGATATGAGGCCTTTCAACCCAAACCTGCACATTTAGAGCCCCACTACAAAGAATGCATCTATAATGCCAGGGGTTGGTGCAGATATGGGGACAGTTGCAGGTATACACACACATATAAATATGAAGGCGAAAGAGCAAATATAATAGAAAAGTTGGATTTTTTAATGGCAGAATTCCGGGAAATGAAGAAAAGAACATCATATCAGAACAGGAAGGAAGCATGGGAAAATCCATATTATTACCAATATTAAATAATGGGGATGAAACACAAACCATAATAGTAATGAATGCACAGGGTTTAGTCAAGAGTAACTCTAAAAGGAAAATAGAGATCTTAGAAGAACTAACCCAAATTGAAAAAATAGATATATCAAATATAATTGAAACATAGTATTCCCAAGAGACTGGCAGTGATGACCAGATAAAGGGTTTCCAAACTTATAGATCAGACAGAAAAAATAGGAATCAAGGGGGAACCGCAATATATGGAAGAGACATAAATCAAGGAAAAGTATGTGAAAAATACAGCAACACAGAATGTGAATTGATTGCGGTAGAATTTGAATTTGAAAAACTAATGAATATTGTAGTTTACAGACCCCCAAACACTAAGGAGTTTGACATAATAATAGAAAAAAATAGATGATATATGTAGAAACCATAAAGACTGGAATATACTCCTATCCGGAGATTTTAA
>NC_090731.1:51087509-51097509 GCF_036898095.1 Palaemon carinicauda
GTTAGTTGACAACACTTCAAAAAATCCGCTCTTTTGTACTCTTTCTGGGCTTACATACATTGATGACCTGAACAGTGTATTCAGTACAAGTTTAAATTCTTTGGTTTTCTATGATTTCCAAATCTGGCTTTTTGCTACCTACTTGCATTAAAATCGAAAATTTTTTATCTGGAACAACTTTCAAACATTGCCAAAGTACTTTACATAATTCTGTCGACTGCCTCCTGCTTCTTCATGTTTAATTTTAAAGATTCATTTGCTGTCCAGTTTCCAACCACTCTTTTTATTATAAAAAAAAATTCGCTGTATTCATCGCTAAAAACTTCAGCATTACTCCAAACCTACTACTGAGGTGTCACAACATATAAATTTCCCAACACCAGAGGTGTCACAATATAACTTAAATCTGAGGAGTCACAATATAGCGGTAAATTTCCTATGTCTGAAGCGTCGCAATATAGCGGTAAATTTCCTATGAGGCGTCGCAATATATTTATAAGATTGCCTACATCCGAGGCTTCGCAATGTGATAAATTGCCTACATCTGATGCGTCACAATATAGTAATTAACTGCCTACATCTTAGGCGTCACAATATAGTGATAAACGGCCTACATCTGAGGCGTCACAATATAGAGCTAAACTGCCTACATCTGAGGCGTCACAATATAGTGCTAAACTGCCTACATCTTGAGGCGTCACAATATAGTGCTAAACTGCCTACATCTGAGGCATCACAATATAGTGCTAAGCTGCTACAGTACATCTGAGGCGTCACAATATAGTGATAAACTGCCTACATCTTAGGCGTCACAATATAGTGATAAACTGCCAACACCTTAGGCGTCACAATATAGTGATAAACTGCCTACACCTTAGGCGTCACAATATAGTGATAAACTGCCTACATCTTAGGCGTCACAATATAGTGATAAACTGCCTATATCTTAGGCGTCACAATATAGTGATAAACTGCCTACATCTTAGGCGTCAAAATGAAGTAATACGTTAAATAAGTCTGATGCAAGTATATAGTTAAAGTAACGACCAAAATAAAAAGAATGAATTTCTGCGTCAAAACGTGATCTCAAGTAGAGCATCTGATATTTCTCCATTAAGTTCTCGACTAGCTTTGCTCAATATGTAAAAATACAGAAATACTTTATCGTTTTCATTTTAACAATACCTCTCACGACAAATTTCGTGGAAATTATGTAACAGACAACTCTGTCCAAAAGATATTCGTTAAAATAACGTTTTTGTTAATTCAGAAGGTTTGTCATATAAACAAGGTCTTTAACGACATAGTTTATCCTAATACTGTAGTTACGAAATTTGCCTTCAGTATTCATCCACTGTAAACCTTTCCAAATACAATTTAGAGTCTGAAAACCAATTATACCTTCTTGTAAATAAATCCAAATCTTGAAGCTTTTAAAGTAAATAGCTAGCATCCAATGCCCCTTCAAAACAACCATCCGCAGCTATGCCATCATCTAAAAATACTTCAATCTTCACTTCCTTAGATCTCCAATATCTATCAGACTTAAGAACTTTAGTAAAGATGTACCGCCGCTTTCAAAAATATCTAAAGATAATCCATTATAAAAACTTTTTAAATTTTTCCCCAATGAGAAAGATATTGGCAACGTTTTAATAGATTTCTATGCGATAAGCAGACTGTAGACTGATTAAATCCTTAAAAAGTTTGTAATAAAAACCAGCCTTTGCTTACCATTTCCATTCTTGGTCACCGTCAAAGGAATTATTTCTTAGTTTTTCTGATACCAGTGTCACCCATTCTCTTTTAATAAATTCTGATTCGTCCCTTTCTGACCTATTGTTACCCAATCCAACAACCACAGTAACGGTTTTGAAATGGAATTTTGTGATCGCCCTTTTAGACGTCAATGACTATCTTACCGGACCCAATCTAGTTTTGTTCAATGTATTGTGAATAACAACAACCAACAGGCGATTAAAAACAATAAAATTAAATAAACACAATGTTCCAATATCCTTGTACCAACTGCTAAGTATACAAAATAAAAACAGCTATATTTTCACTTATCTTTTCGACGTCTTTCTTGGTACATTCCCGGCTCCAATGTCAACTCTCGGCCTTTATTGACCTCTAGACCTCTTCCATCAAAGTTGATATGAATCCACACTTTCCCTCGATCTTTAACTAGCTTGACACTTTCGGCGATGCTGCTCTCTGCGTACTAACTCGTTTCTGCAGCAGTTTTAGATGTTCCTTGTCCTCCAAGTAGATAAACAATCGCATCTAATGCTAACATTTTCGTATCAGTTTCCTCAAAATAACGCGATGCTCATTCGAATGGTTTTCCATCATACTTTAATGAGGTGCGGATACTTGTTGAATATTCTGCTGGAAATCGGATAATAGATTGTCCATCACTTCTTGAAACGGTTTCAGCATTCTGATTGCTAGCGTGAAAACATTATTCACATCTGAAGCTGTATTTGACCCTGCCTGGCGTCCTGGCTAATAAATTCGACTTGCTCGGGCTAGCGTGCGCTAGAAAGTGACCACTTACTAAATACCTCTTCAAACATCGAATACGTTTCACCCAACACTAAATTCTCATTGGCCACTGCCTACATAACAACTGAACTTAAGTAACAGGACACTTAAGATCTGCTTACATGTCGTTAGGACAATTATTTTTCGCTATACTTCGTAACGCGAAAAAATTCTAGTCTTATGACCCCTTTCATTCGTAAAGGGTAATTACTTGACTAATCCTTAAAGCGTACCTACGTTGAACTTTATACATTTTCATACCTTTTCTAAATTTTTTTACAACTCTGCTATATACCGTGATCCCCTTATTTTATGTTTCATCCGTTCTATCATACTCAAATCTCTGTTTGATATTTATTTTATGGTATTCATAAAAACTAACAAGGTGTAGTATTCTACCAGGCATATAAATTTTCTATGCTTATGTTCTTGGTATCCTTTTGTCGTAGGAACCACATTGTTGAATACATTTCCTCTCATATATCTCTTTTTTGAACAGTTCTCAACTCTCGAACTATTTCCTGCTAATTTATTATGTTTACTTTACCCAAGCAAATCTGTGTTACGAATAAACATGGACTTTTCCACACCCAGGCATATTCATCTTTTATTTTGTTGCAGTAATTTTCAATGTTCTTTCAGACTTTATTTTCAATATTTATATTCATTAGTAGCAGATTTTTAAAAAGGATTACTAAATACTTAAATTTCACCCTAAATAAGGTAAAATAAGCTTAAATATCAACACATGAATCTCATCGGATATAAACCTTTGTCCAATACAAGTATTGTGCGGATTACTGGTCAATATATATTGACGCAGCTGTTCTATACAAACTATGCTTTACTTAATATAGGGCGAGACCACTATATTAGCTTGCCTGGTATTCATACATAGGTATATGTACTCTTCGAGACTTTTCCAGAGTCTAGTAGGACTCTTCCCTGTAGGGGGCAGGAAGCTCTAACATAGTTTATAGTTAGTTGAAAAGATGTATAACGGTAACATCTTAGGTCTCTAGGTCTAGTCGACCGGGAAAAAAATTACCTCCGGGGAGTACGGCACGTTCTGAGAATCCACAGATACAGTAATGCTCTGGTACACTTCCATCAGGACGACATGGCTTGAGCCCAAAAAACGGATTTTGAGCGAAGCGAAAAATCTATTTTTGGGTGAGATGGCCATGTCGTCCTGATGGACCCGCCCTTGCCTTTCTAAGAAAGGGCTGTAGGACCCCTCCCTACATACAGTATCTGTAGCACCTCGTGTACGCTACAAGGAATACAGATGGCGCCAGGATTGGCGCCAGGCACGCATACGAATCGGAGGATAGGGAAGCCTTGGGAGCGGCTCCCCTTTTACTTTCCCGAATTCGTATCTCGCCAATCACCTCCTACGAGACGAAATCTCTGTCCAGGATGTAGATTGCCATGTGGCGTGTCTAGAATACGTCCTCTGATATGTCGCGATATCCCTTTCATGAGGGATACTCGCTCCAGGAGTTAGAATTCTAGTACCTTAAGGTAAATTCTCTGGGAATATCGCCGTAGTTGTAATATACCCTAGGAAGCTACCCTATAGGAACTTCCATCAGGACGACATGGCCATCTCACCCAAAAATAGATTTTTCGCTTAACTCAAAATCCGTTATATATATATATATATATATATATATATATATATATATATATATATATATATATATATATATATATATATATATATATATATATACATATATATATATATATATATATATATATATATATATATATATTCCTACTCTCAGTTATGAATTGTTCTCCTCCAAACAGATGCAAAATAAATACAGCTCCCAAAACTCTGGTTGTTATAGTGAAGTCTTTTGATAGCAAAAGAAAAGTATGAATTACATTTCTTGCAAAGGAAAATGGTAGCTGACCTCGATCTGACTCAAGTAACTCATTAGTTTCATGTATGTATTCTGCTTTTCTTATTTTGCTCATAAGATCATTATTAAGTTTTCTTATGCCCCTTTTCATTCGTAAAGGGTAATTACTTGACTAATCCTTAAAGCGTACCCACGTTGAACTTTATACATTTTCATACCTTTTCTCAATTTTTTTACAACTCTGCTATATACCGTGATCCCCTTATTTTATGTTTCATCCGTTCTATCATACTCAAATCTCTGTTTGATATTTATTTTATGGTATTCATAAAAACTAACAAGGTGTAGTATTCTACCAGGCATATAAATTTTCTATGCTTATGTTCTTGGTATCCTTTTGTCGTAGGAACCACATTGTTGAATACATTTCCTCTCATATATCTCTTTTTTGAACAGTTCTCAACTCTCGAACTATTTCCTGCTAATTTATTATGTTTACCCAAGCAAATCTGCGTTACGAATAAACATGGACTTTTCCACACCCAGTCATATTCATCTTTTATTTTGTTGCAGTAATTTTCAATGTTCTTTCAGACTTTATTTTCAATATTTATATTCATTAGTAGCAGATTTTTAAAAAGGATTACTAAATACTTAAATTTCACCCTAAATAAGGTAAAATAAGCTTAAATATCAACACATGAATCTCATCGGGAATCTAACATGAATATTAAAAAAAAAACATTGATTATTTGTGGACTTTCAAAAGTTTATTAATAATATTGACTTTGATATCAACTATTGTATTTATTTGCTGAATGATATGTATTTGACGTTATATTTGTTTTACCAATTCTAACAAACTGGTCGAGTTTGACCGTTTGATATGATTAGTGCAAACAGTTAAACTATTGGATTTTCTTGGAATTGTGATATGCAAAGAATATCCCCATGCATTGATTGAAAGTACCTTTTCATTGATTATTCATATTACGGCGATTAAATCAAGCATACACTATATATATATATATATATATATATATATATATATATATATATATATATATATATATATATATATATATATATATATATATATATATATATATATATATATATATATATATATATATATATATATATATATATACACATACTGTATATGTATATATGTATATATACATGCGTACATATATATACAGTGTGTATATATATATATATATATATATATATATATATATATATATATATATATATATATATATATATATATATATATATATATATATAATTATATATATACATATATATATATATGTATATATATATATATATATATATATATATATTTATATATATATATATATATATATATATATATATATATATATATATATATATATATATATATATATATATTTATATATGTGTATATATATACATACATATATATATATATATATATATATATATATATATATATATATATATATATATATATATATATATATACGTCAGAGAAAACTAAAGATAGCATGTTTACCTTAAAACAAATATGAATATGATGAGGTGCCTGATGGAAATAAGCATCTAAAACATTTGCAATGTAGTAACAGAAGTGAGTCGGACTTGAGCTAAGGAAGAGGGGAAAAGCGTTGAGATGAATTACGGCTCTCTCAACAAAATATCTGGTAAGCTGTGTAGGCTCTGCACATTTAAAAAGGGAAGAGGGGACTACGACGAACTTTGTCACTAAATAATTATTTCTTAAACTCAGGAGAAACAAATCTGGTTGCTATATACTTGGGTGTATAAACAAAAGGAAAAAGCAGTGAGGGTAATTAATAGATGTTAAATGCATATTGTTTGAGAAGTAAGACATAGTTAGAAAAAAAAACAGAGAATATAATTGCAACTATGGAAAATAGAAAATCTTGGTTTAAAGGGACTCAACCGAGTTCAGCTGGTACTGCTAGGGTGCCACAGCCCACCCTCCCACATTATCCACCACAGATGAAGCTTCATAATGCTGATAATTGATAAGATAAATATAAGTAGAAAGGATATTAAAGGTCATTTATCATTAGGCAAGAAATCTAAACCATAGCGCTGTTATGTTATATTCTCAAAGGAGAACACTCACTGCTATTTCAATGTACAATTCATGCGGAGAATACTGCACATTTAATATGTTTTAACAAATATTCTTTGGAATGTTGTTCCATTTACTTACTTGGTGAACATCAAAACTAACTTTCATTTCTTGAACAAAATCGTTTCTGAATTCTATGAAATAAACAAACAACAATACACTTCTGAAGTTTACATAACATTGCTATTCGTATACTGATTAAGATCATTTGTTTTACTTTTACCTTTTGAGTGTATTATATTTTCGATCTAAAAGATTTCTTATGATTATCTTATTTCAACATTTATATCGATATAAATGAAATAATAAATTTCAAACATCAATGCTTATCTTAAACACTCTCTCTCTCTCTCTCTCTCTCTCTCTCTCTCTCTCTCTCTCTCTCTCTCTCTCTCTCTCTCTCTCTCTCTCTCTCTTATCTAAGCATTTCAATTATTTTCTGTTTCCCTTTAAAGTCTATTTGATGGACAGCAATCAGAACAAAAAAAAAAAAAGGAATATCATTCCTTTTTTGATTGTCAGGTCAACTGAAGCTGTAGATTATATAAATGCATTTCTATTATAGATTATAACATAAGAGAAATTTGTTTACTAAAATACATAACTATCTTTCAGAGAATGTCGACTTTGATATACAAGAAAACTATGAAAAGTTTCGAGAATATTCCCATTTCTGATAAAGAGAAAAGTAAAGTAAATCCCCTTCACTTGAATAATTTGGGAAAATGGAATAGATAAATGATCAGAAAATATCCTTATAGTAAATATGTAATGCTTGGAAGCGTGAAAAAATTAATAGCAATAATTTTTAGAAATAACATTACCAAAAATTCACCCCGATTTTTAACAATTAATAAGATTTATATGAAATGTATTCTTTTCAGAATATTTATTTTCTTATTTTAGTTGTAGATGCAAATAAAGTTAAAAAAACCATAGTTTCCCTTTTTTTAATAATTAAAGAATATTTATAGACATAAATTAATAAAATGATACATTCTTCTAGCATACAGATGCATATAATTACAGCAATGAATTACAGAGCTAAATTTGGGTGATAAAACTTGAAACCCTAAAATATTCAACATTCTTCATTCATTTTTGTCTCATAAACATTTTATTATTTACTTTTTCCCTTTCACCGCTGGACTAGCTTTTACTTGGGTGCATGTAGCAACCTGCTTTACCAACAAACTAGTTAGTTCCTTTGGTCACTATAACCTCACCATTCTAGTGAGCTAAAGAGAGGGAGTTTGGGGGAGCCTATAGGTCTATCTGCTGAGTCATCAGCAGCCATTCTCCTGATCCTCCTTAGTCCTAGATTCGGTGAAGAGTGGGCTTGGGCGCTCATCATATGTACATACATACATATACCAAGGCACTTCCCCCAATTTTGTTGGGTAGCCGACATCAACACATGAAACAAAACGAAAGAGGGGACCTCTACTCTCTACGTTCCTCCAGCCTAACAAGGGACTCAACCGAGTTCAGCTGGTACTGCTAGGGTGCCACAGCCCACCCTCCCACATTATCCACCTCAGATGAAGCTTCATAATGCTGAATCCCCTACTGCTGCTACCTCCGCGGTCATCTAAGGCATCGGAGGCAGCAGCAGGGCCTACCGGAACTGCGTCACAATCGCTTGCCATTCATTCCTATTTCTAGCACGCTCTCTTGCCTCTCTCACATCTATCCTCCTATCACCCAGACCTTTCTTCAATCCATCCATCCACACAAACCTTGGCCTTCCTCTTGTACTTCTCCCATCAACTCTTGCATTCTTCACCTTCTTTAGCAGACAGCCATTTTCCATTATCTCAACATGGGCAAACCACCTCAGCACATTCATATCCACTCTAGCTGCTAACTCATTTCTTACACCCGTTCTCACTCTCACCACTTCGTTCCTAACCCTATCTACTCGAGATACACCAGCCATACTCATTAGACACTTCATCTCGAACACATTTAATTTCTGTCTCTCTGACACTTTCATTCCCCACAACTCCGATCCATACATCACAGTTGGTACAATCACTTTTTCATATAGAACTCTTTTTACATTCAAGCCCAACCCTCTATTTTTTACTACTCCCTTAACTGCCCCCAACACTTTGCAACCTTCATTCACTCTCTGACATACATCTGCTTCCACTCCACCATTTGGTGCAACAACAGACCCCAAGTACTTAAACTGATCCACCTCCTCAAGTAACTCTCCATTCAACATAACATTCAACTTTGCACCACCTTCCCTTCTCGTACATCTCATAACCTTACTCTTACCCACATTAACTCTCAACTTCCTTCTCTCACACACTCTTCCAAATTCTGTCACTAATCGGCCAAGCTTCTCTTCTGTGTCTGCAACCAGTACAGTATCATCCGCAAACAACTGATTTACCTCCCATTCATGGTCATTCTCGTCTACCAGTTTTAATCCTCGTCCAAGCACTCGAACATTCACCTCTCTCACCACTCCATCAACATACAAGTTAAACAACCATAGTGACATCACATATCCCTGTCTTAGCCTCACTCTCACCAGAAACCAATCACTCTCTTCATTTCCTATCCTAACACATGCTTTACTACCTTTGTAGAAACTTTTCACTGCTTGCAACAACTTTCCACCAACTCCATATAACCTCATCACATTCCACATTGCTTCCCTATCAACTCTATCATATGCTTTCTCCAGATCCATAAATGCAACATACACCTCCTTACCTTTTGCAAAATATTTCTCGCAGATCTGCCTTAGTGTAAAAATCTGATTCATACAACCCCTACCTCTTCTAAAACCACCCTGTATTTCTAAGATTGCATTATCTGTTTTATCCTTGATCCTATTAATCATTACTCTACCATACACTTTTCCAACTACGCTTAACATAATACCTCTTGAATTACAACACTCATGCACATCTCCCTTACCCTTATATAGTGGTACAATACATGCACAAACCCAATCTACTGGTACCCTTGACAACACAAAACACATATTAAACAATCTCACCAACCATTCAAGTACAGTCACATCCCCTTCCTTCAACATCTCAGCTCTCACACCTATACAAGACGCTTTTCCTACTCTCGTTTCATCTAGTGCTCTCCTCACTTCATCTATTGTAATCTCTCTCTCATTCTCATCTCCCATCACTGGCACTTCAACACCTGCAACAGCAATTATATCTGCCTCCCTATTATCCTCAACATTCAGTAAACTTTCAAAATATTCCGCCCATCTTTTCCTTGCCACCTCTCCTTTTAACAACCTCCCATTTCCATCTTTCACTGTCTCTTCAATTCTTGACCCAGCCTTCCTTACTCTCTTCACTTCTTTCCAAAACTTCTTCTTATTCTCTTTATATGAATGACCCAATCCCTGACCCCACCTCAGGTCAGCTGCCCTCTTTGCCTCACGTAC
>NC_090731.1:51107509-51121491 GCF_036898095.1 Palaemon carinicauda
GACGTGTTTTTCATATTCTTATAAGCCATATATATTTTTGATACATTAATGTCTGGATTCTCTTAACGACCTCGGGATCAGAGCCCCAGGCAAAATCACACAAAGACAAGAGCTTGTGTCCGGCTGGGAATCGAACCCTGGTCGGCAAGCTTGTACAGACAGTGACTAAACCACTTGGCCACAAAGAAAGAAAAAAGTCAATGAAAATTCTACTGTAGTTATACCTGTCGAATTCAGGTGTTTTGTACTTAGAATTGAAATCAACCCATCTTCACCATGGTAGCTAATTGGTAGTGTGTTACTTGTTATTCAATTAATGATAAATTTTGCACATTTAGACGTGTTTTTCATATTCAAGTAAGCCATATATATTTTTGATACATTATTGTGTGGATTCTCTTAACGACCTCGGGATCAGAGCCCCAGGCGAAATCACACAAAGACAAGAGCTTGCGTCCGGCCGGGAATCGAACCCTGGTCGGCAAGCTTGTACAGACAGTGACTAAACCACTTGGCCACGAAGAAAGATAAAAGTCAATGACAATTCTACTGTACTTCTACATGTCGAATTCAGGTGTTTTGTACTTAGAATTGAAATCAACCCATCTTCACCATCGTAGCTAATTGGCAGTTTGTTACATGGCATTCAATTAATGATAAATTTTGCACATTTACACGTGTTTTTCATATTCAAATAAGCCATATATATTTTTGATACATTAATGTCTGGATTCTCTTAACGACCTCGGGATCAGAGCCCCAGACGAAATCACACAAAGACAAGAGCTTGTGTCCAGCTGGGAATCGAACCCTGGTCGGCAAGCTTTTACAGACAGTGACTAAACCACTTGGCCACGAAGAAAGATAAAAGTCAATGACAATTCTACTGTACTTATACATGTCGAATTCAAGTGTTTTATACTTAGAATTGAAATCAACCCATCTTCACCATGGTAGCTAATTGGTAGTTTGTTACTTGGCATTCAATTAATGGTAAATTTTGCACAATTAGACGTGTTTTTCATATTCAAATAAGCCATATATATTTTTGATACATTAATGTCTGGATTCTCTTAACGACCTCGGGATCAGAGCCCCAGGCGAAATCACACAAAGACAAGAGCTTGTGTCCGGCCGGGAATCGAACCCTGGTCGGCAAGCTTGTACAGACAGTAACTAAACCACTTGCCCACGAAGAAAGATTAAAGTCAATGACAATTCTACTGTACTTATACATGTCGAATTCAGGTGTTTTGTACTTAGAATTGAAATCAACCCATCTCCACCATCGCAGCTAATTGGTAGTTTGTTACTTGGAATTCAATTAATGATAAATTTTGCACATTTAGATGTGTTTTTCATATTCAAATAAGCCATATATATTTTTGATACATTAATGTCTGGATTTTCTTAACGACCATGGGATCAGAGCCCCAGGCGAAATCAGACAAAGACAAGAGCTTGTGTCCGGCCGGGTAATCGAACCCTGGTCGGCCAGCTTGTACAAAGAGTGACTAAACCACTTGGCCACGAAGAAAAATAAAAGTCAATGACAATTCTACTGTACTTATACCTGTCGAAATCAGGTGTTTTGTACTTAGAATTGAAATCAACCCATCTTCACCATCATAGGTAATTGGTAGTTTGTTACTTGGCATTCAATTAATGATAAATTTTGCACATTTAGACGGGTTTTTACATTCAAATAAGCCATATATATTTTTGATACATTAATGTCTGGATTCTCTTAACGACCTCGGGATCAGAGCCCCAGGCGAAATCACACAAAGACAAGAGCTTGTGTCCGGCCAGGAATTGAACCCTGGTCGGCAAGCCTGTACAGACAGTGACTAAACGCCCTGGCCACGAAGAAAGATAAAAGTCAATGACAATTCTACTGTACTTATACATGTCGAATTCAGGTGTTTTGTACTTAGAATTGAAATCAACCCATCTTCACCATCGTAGCTAATTGGTAGTTTGTCACTTGGCATTCAATTAATGATAAATTTTGCACATTTTGACGTGTTTTTCATATTCAAGTAAGCCATATATATTTTTGATACATTATTGTGTGGATTCTCTTAACGACCTCGGGATCAGAGCCCCAGGCGAAATCACACAAAGACAAGAGCTTGCGTCCGGCCGGGAATCGAACCCTGGTCGGCCAGCTTGTACAGACAGTGACTAAACCACTTGGCAACGAAGAAAGATAAAAGTCAATGACAATTCTACTGTACTTCTACCTGTCGAATTCAGGTGTTTTGTACTTAGAATTGAAATCAACCCATCTTCACCATGGTAGCTAATTGGTAGTTTTTTACTTGTTATTCAATTAATGATAAATTTTGCACATTTAGACGTGTTTTTCATATTCAAGTAAGCCATATATATTTTTGATACATTATTGTGTGGATTCTCTTAACGACCTCGGGATCAGAGCCCCAGGCGAAATCACACAAAGACAAGAGCTTGCGTCCGGCCGGGAATCGAACCCTGGTCGGCAAGCTTGTTCAGACAGTGACTAAACCACTTGGCCACGAAGAAAGATAAAAGTCAATGACAATTCTACTGTACTTCTACCTGTCGAATTCAGGTGTTTTGTACTTAGAATTGAAATCAACCCATCTTCACCATCGTAGCTAATTGGCAGTTTGTTACTTGGCATTCAATTAATGATAAATTTTGCACATTTAGACGTGTTTTTCATATTCAAATAAGCCATATATATTTTTGATACATTAATGTCTGGATTCTCTTAACGACCTCGGGATCAGAGCCCCAGACGAAATCACACAAAGACAAGAGCTTGTGTCCAGCCGGGAATCGAACCCTGGTCGGCAAGCTTGTACAGACAGTGACTAAACCACTTGGCCACGAAGAAAGATAAAAGTCAATGACAATTCTACTGTACTTATACCTGTCGAATTCGGGTGTTTTGTACTTAGAATTGAAATCAACCCATCTTCACCATCATAGCTAATTGGTAGTTTGTTACTTGGCATTCAATTAATGATAAATTTTGCACCTTTAGACGTGTTTTTCATATTCAAATAAGCCATATATATTTTTGATACATTAATGTCTGGATTCTCTTAACGACCTCGGGATCAGAGCCCCAGACGAAATCACACAAAGACAAGAGCTTGTGTCCGGCCGGGAATCGAACCCTGGTCGGCAAGCTTGTACAGACAGTGACTAAACCACTTGGCCACGAAGACAGATAAAAGTCAATGACAATTCTACTGTACTTATACCTGTCGAATTCAGTTTTTTTGTACTTAGAATTGAAATCAACCCATCCTCACCATCGTAGCTAATTGGTAGTTTGTTTCTTGGCATTCAATTAATGATTAATTTTGCACCTTTAGACGTGTTTTTCATATTCAAATAAGCCATATATATTTTTGATACATTAATGTCTGGATTCTCTTAACGACCTCGGGATCAGAGCCCCAGGCGAAATCACACAAAGACAAGAGCTTGTGTCTGGCCGGTAATCGAACCCTTGTCGGCAATCTTGTACAGACAGTGACTAAACCACTTGGCCACGAAGAAAAATAAAAGTCAATGACAATTCTACTGTACTTATACCTGTCGAATTAAGGTGTTTTGTACTTAGAATTGAAATCAACCCATCTTTACCATTGTAGCTAATTGGTAGTTCGTTACTTGGCATTCAATTAATGATAAATTTTGCACATTGAGTGTTTTTCATATTCAGATAAGCCATATATATTTTTGATACATTAATGCCTGGATTCTTTTAACGACCTCGGGATCAGAGCCCCAGACGAAATCACACAATGGCAAGAGCTTGTGTCCGGCCGGGAATCGAACCCTGGTCGGCAAGCTTGTACAGACAGTGACTGAACAACTTGGCCACGAAGAAAGATAAAAGTCAATGACAATTCTACTGTACTTATACCTGTCGAATTCAGGTGTTCTGTACTTAGAATTGAAATCAACCCATCTTCACCATCGTAGATAATTGGTAGTTTGTTACTTGGCATTCAATTAATGATAAATTTTGCACATTTAGACATGTTTTTCATATTCAAATAAGCCATATATATTTTTGATACATTAATGTCTGGATTCTCTTAACGACCTCGGGATCAGAGCCCCAGGCGAAATCACAAAAAGACAAGAGCTTGTGTTCGGCCGGGAATCGAACCCTGCTCGGCAAGCTTGTACAGACAGTAACTGAACCACTTGCCCACGAAGAAAGATAAAAGTCAATGACAATTCTACTGTACTTATACATGTCGAATTCAGGTGTTTTGTACTTAGAATTGAAATCAACCCATCTTCACCATCGTAGATAATTGGTAGTTTGTTACTTGGCATTCAATTAATGATAAATTTTGCACATTTAGATGTGTTTTTCATATTCAAATAAGCCATATATATTTTTGATACATTAATGTCTGGATTCTCTTAACGACCATGGGATCAGAGCCCCCTGCGAAATCAGACAAAGACAAGAGCTTGTGTCCGGCCGGGAATCGAACCCTGGTCGGCCAGCTTGTACAAACAGTGACTAAACCACTTGGCCACGAAGAAAAATAAAAGTCAATGACAATTCTACTGTACTTATACCTGTCGAATTCATGTGTTTTGTACTTAGAATTGAAATCAACCCATCTTCACCATCGTAGCTAATTGGTAGTTTGTTACTTGGCATTCAATTGATGATATATTTTGCACATTTAGACGTGTTTTTCATATTCCTATAAGCCATATATATTTTTGATACATTAATGTCTGGATTCTCTTAACGACCTCGGGATCAGAGCCCCAGGCAAAATCACACAAAGACAAGAGCTTGTGTCCGGCTGGGAATCGAACCCTGGTCGGCAAGCTTGTACAGACAGTAACTAAACCACTTGGCCACAAAGAAAGAAAAAAGTCAATGAAAATTCTACTGTACTTATACCTGTCGAATTCAGGTGTTTTGTACTTAGAATTGAAATCAACCCATCTTCACCATGGTAGCTAATTGGTAGTGTGTTACTTGTTATTCAATTAATGATAAATTTTGCACATTTAGACGTGTTTTTCATATTCAAGTAAGCCATATATATTTTTGATACATTATTGTGTGGATTCTCATAACGACCTCGGGATCAGAGCCCCAGGCGAAATCACACAAAGACAAGAGCATGCGTCCGGCCGGGAATCGAACCCTGGTCGGCAAGCTTGTACAGACAGTGACTAAACCACTTGGCCACGAAGAAAGATAAAAGTCAATGACAATTCTACTGTACTTCTACCTGTCGAATTCAGGTGTTTTGTACTTAGAATTGAAATCAACCCATCTTCACCATCGTAGCTAATTGGCAGTTTGTTACTTGGCATTCAATTAATGATAAATTTTGCACATTTAGACGTGTTTTTCATATTCAAATAAGCCATATATATTTTTGATACATTAATGTCTGGATTCTCTTAACGACCTCGGGATCAGAGCCCCAGACGAAATCACACAAAGACAAGAGCTTGTGTCCAGCTGGGAATCGAACCCTGGTCGGCAAGCTTGTACAGACAGTGACTAAACCACTTGGCCACGAAGAAAGATAAAAGTCAATGACAATTCTACTGTACTTATACCTGTCGAATTCAAGTGTTTTATACTTAGAATTGAAATCAACCCATCTTCACCATGGTAGCTAATTGGTAGTTTGTTACTTGGCATTCAATTAATGGTAAATTTTGCACAATTAGACGTGTTTTTCATATTCAAATAAGCCATATATATTTTTGATACATTAATGTCTGGATTCTCTTAACGACCTCGGGATCAGAGCCCCAGGCGAAATCACACAAAGACAAGAGCTTGTGTCCGGCCGGGAATCGAACCCTGGTCGGCAAGCTTGTACAGACAGTAACTAAACCACTTGCCCACGAAGAAAGATAAAAGTCAATGACAATTCTACTGTACTTATACATGTCGAATTCAGGTGTTTTGTACTTAGAATTGAAATCAACCCATCTCCACCATCGCAGCTAATTGGTAGTTTGTTACTTGGAATTCAATTAATGATAAATTTTGCACATTTAGATGTGTTTTTCATATTCAAATAAGCCATATATATTTTTGATACATTAATGTCTGGATTTTCTTAACGACCATGGGATCAGAGCCCCAGGCGAAATCAGACAAAGACAAGAGCTTGTGTCCGGCCGGGTAATCGAACCCTGGTCGGCCAGCTTGTACAAAGAGTGACTAAACCACTTGGCCACGAAGAAAAATAAAAGTCAATGACAATTCTACTGTACTTATACCTGTCGAAATCAGGTGTTTTGTACTTAGAATTGAAATCAACCCATCTTCACCATCATAGCTAATTGGTAGTTTGTTACTTGGCATTCAATTAATGATAAATTTTGCACATTTAGACGGGTTTTAACATTCAAATAAGCCATATATATTTTTGATACATTAATGTCTGGATTCTCTTAACGACCTCGGGATCAGAGCCCCAGGCGAAATCACACAAAGACAAGAGCTTGTGTCCGGCCAGGAATTGAACCCTGGTCGGCAAGCCTGTACAGACAGTGACTAAACCCCCTGGCCACGAAGAAAGATAAAAGTCAATGACAATTCTACTGTACTTATACATGTCGAATTCAGGTGTTTTGTACTTAGAATTGAAATCAACCCATCTTCACCATCGTAGCTAATTGGTAGTTTGTCACTTGGCATTCAATTAATGATAAATTTTGCACATTTTGACGTGTTTTTCATATTCAAGTAAGCCATATATATTTTTGATACATTATTGTGTGGATTCTCTTAACGACCTCGGGATCAGAGCCCCAGGCGAAATCACACAAAGACAAGAGCTTGCGTCCGGCCGGGAATCGAACCCTGGTCGGCCAGCTTGTACAGACAGTGACTAAACCACTTGGCAACAAAGAAAGATAAAAGTCAATGACAATTCTACTGTACTTCTACCTGTCGAATTCAGGTGTTTTGTACTTAGAATTGAAATCAACCCATCTTCACCATGGTAGCTAATTGGTAGTTTTTTACTTGTTATTCAATTAATGATAAATTTTGCACATTTAGACGTGTTTTTCATATTCAAGTAAGCCATATATATTTTTGATACATTATTGTGTGGATTCTCTTAACGACCTCGGGATCAGAGCCCCAGGCGAAATCACACAAAGACAAGAGCTTGCGTCCGGCCGGGAATCGAACCCTGGTCGGCAAGCTTGTACAGACAGTGACTAAACCACTTGGCCACGAAGAAAGATAAAAGTCAATGACAATTCTACTGTACTTCTACCTGTCGAATTCAGGTGTTTTGTACTTAGAATTGAAATCAACCCATCTTCACCATCGTAGCTAATTGGCAGTTTGTTACTTGGCATTCAATTAATGATAAATTTTGCACATTTAGACGTGTTTTTCATATTCAAATAAGCCATATATATTTTTGATACATTAATGTCTGGATTCTCTTAACGACCTCGGGATCAGAGCCCCAGACGAAATCACACAAAGACAAGAGCTTGTGTCCAGCCGGGAATCGAACCCTGGTCGGCCAGCTTGTACAGACAGTGACTAAACCACTTGGCCACGAAGAAAGATAAAAGTCAATGACAATTCTACTGTACTTATACCTGTCGAATTCAGGTGTTTTATACTTAGAATTGAAATCAACCCATCTTCACCATCGTAGCTAATTGGTAGTTTGTTACTTGGCATTCAATTAATGGTAAATTTTGCACAATTAGACGTGTTTTTCATATTCAAATAAGCCATATATATTTTTGATACATTAATGTCTGGATTCTCTTAACGACCTCGGGATCAGAGCCCCAGGCGAAATCACACAAAGACAAGAGCTTGTGTCCGGCCAGGAATCGAACCCTGGTCGGCAAGCTTGTACAGACAGTAACTAAACCACTTGCCCACGAAGAAAGATAAAAGTCAATGACAATTCTACTGTACTTATACATGTCGAATTCAGGTGTTTTGTACTTAGAATTGAAATCAACCCATCTTCACCATCGTAGCTAATTGGTAGTTTGTTACTTGGCATTCAATTAATGATAAATTTTGCACATTTAGATGTGTTTTTCATATTCAAATAAGCCATATATATTTTTGATACATTAATGTCTGGATTCTCTTAACGACCATGTGATCAGAGCCCCAGGCGAAATCAGACAAAGACAAGAGCTTGTGTCCGGCCGGGTAATCGAACCCTGGTTGGCCAGCTTGTACAAAGAGTGACTAAACCACTTGGCCACGAAGAAAAATAAAAGTCAATGACAATTCTACCGTACTTATACCTGTCGAAATCAGGTGTTTTGTACTTAGAATTGAAATCAACCCATCTTCACCATCATAGCTAATTGGTAGTTTGTTACTTGGCATTCAATTAATGATAAATTTTGCACATTTAGACGTGTTTTTCATATTCAAATAAGCCATATATATTTTTGATACATTAATGTCTGGATTCTCTTAACGACCTCGGGATCAGAGCCCCAGGCGAAATCACACAAAGACAAGAGCTTGTGTCCGGCCGGGAATCGAACCCTAGTCGGCAAGCTTGTACAGACAGTGACTAAACCACTTGGCCATGAAGAAAGGTAAAAGTCAATGACAATTCTACAGTACTTATACCCGTCGAATTCAGGTGTTTTGTACTTAGAATTGAAATCAACCCATCTTCACCATCGTAGCTAATTGGTAGTTCGTTACTTGGCATTCAATTAATGATAAATTTTGCACAATTAGACGTGTTTTTCATATTCAGATAAGCCATATATATTTTTGATACATTAATGTCTGGATTCTCTTAACGACCTCGGGATCAGAGCCCCAGGCGAAAACAGACAAAGACAAGAGCTTGTGTCCGGCCGGGAATCAACCCTTGTCGGTAAGCTTGTACAGACAGTGACTAAACCACTTGGCCACGAAGAAAGATAAAAGTCAATGACAATTCTACTGTACTTTTACCTGTTGAATTCAGGTGTTTTGTACTTAGAATTGAAATCAACCCATCTTCACCATCGTAGCTAATTGGTAGTTCGTTACTTGGCATTCAATTAATGATAAATTTTGCACATTTAGACGTGTTTTTCATAATCAGATAAGCCATATATATTTTTGATACATTAATGCCTGGATTCTCTTAATGACCTCGGGATCAGAGCCCCAGACGAAATCACACAATGGCAAGAGCATGTGTCCGGCCGGAAATCGAACCCTGGTCGGCAAGCTTGTACAGACAGTGACTAAACCACTTGGCCACGAAGAAAGATAAAAGTCAATGACAATTCTACTGTACTTATACATGTCGAATTCAGGTGTTTTGTACTTAGAATTGAAATCAACCCATCTTCACCATCGTAGATAATTGGTAGTTTGTTACTTGGCATTCAATTAATGATAAATTTTGCACATTTAGATGTGTTTTTCATATTCAAATAAGCCATATATATTTTTGATACATTAATGTCTGGATTCTCTTAACGACCATGGGATCAGAGCCCCCTGCGAAATCAGACAAAGACAAGAGCTTGTGTCCGGCCGGGAATCGAACCCTGGTCGGCCAGCTTGTACAGACAGTGACTAAACAACTTGGCCACGAAGAAAAATAAAAGTCCATGACAATTCTACTGTACTTATACCTGTCGAATTCATGTGTTTTGTACTCAGAATTGAAATCAACCCATCTTCACCATCGTAGCTAATTGGTAGTTTGTTACTTGGCATTCAATTAATGACATAATTTGCACATTTAGACGTGTTTGTCATATTCTTATAAGCCATATATATTTTTGATACATTAATGTCTGGATTCTCTTAACGACCTCGGGATCAGAGCCCCAGGCGAAATCACACAAAGACAAGAGCTTGTGTCCGGCCGGGAATTGAACCCTGGTCGGCATGCCTGTACAGACAGTGACTAAACCCCCTGGCCACGAAGAAAGATAAAAGTCAATGACAATTCTACTGTACTTATACCTGTCGAATTCAGGTGTTTTGTACTTAGAGATGAAATCAACCCATCTTCACCATCGTAGCTAATTGGTAGTTTGTCACTTGGCATTCAATTAATGATAAATTTTGCACATTTTGACGTGTTTTTCATATTCAAGTAAGCCATATATATTTTTGATACATTATTGTGTGTATTCTCTTAACGACCTCGGGATCAGTGCCCCAGACGAAATCACACAAAGACAAGAGCTTGCGTCCGGCCGGGAATCGAACCCTGGTCGGCCAGCTTGTACAGACAGTGACTAAACCACTTGGCCACGAAGAAAGATAAAAGTCAATGACAATTCTACTGTTCTTCTACCTGTCGAATTCAGGTTTTTTGTACTTAGAATTGAAATCAACCCATCATCACCATTGTAGCTAATTGGCAGTTTGTTACTTGGCATTCAATTAATGATAAATTTTGCACATTTAGACGTGTTTTTCATATTCAAATAAGCCATATATATTTTTGATACATTAATGTCTGGATTCTCTTAACGACCTCGGGATCAGTGCCCCAGACGAAGACACACAAAGACAAGAGCTTGTGTCCAGCCGGGAATCGAACCCTGGTCGGCAAGCTTTTACAGACAGTGACTAAACCACTTGGCCACAAAGAAAGATAAAAGTCGATGACAATTCTACTGTACTTATACCTGTCGAATTCAGGTGTTTTATAGTTAGAATTGAAATCAACCCATCTTCACCATCGTAGCTAATTGGTAGTTTGTTACTTGGCATTCAATTAATGGTAAATTTTGCACAATTAGACGTGTTCTTCTTATTCAAATAAGCCATATATATTTTTGATACATTAATGTCTGGATTCTCTTAACGACCTCGGGATCAGAGCCCCAGGCGAAATCATACAAAGACAAGAGCTTGTGTCCGGCCGGGAATCGAACCCTGGTCGGCAAGCTTGTACAGACAGTAACTAAACCACTTGCCCACGAAGAAAGATAAAAGTCAATGACAATTCTACTGTACTTATACATGTCGAATTCAGGTGTTTTGTACTTAGAATTGAAATCAACCCATCTTCACCATCGTAGCTAATTGGTAGTTTGTTACTTGGCATTCAATTAATGAAAAATTTTGCACATTTAGATGTGTTTTTCATATTCAAATAAGCCATATATATTTTTGATACATTAATGTCTGGATTCTCTTAACGACCTCGGGATCAGAGCCCCAGGCGAAATCACACAAAGACAAGAGCTTGTGTCCGGCCGGGTAATCGAACCCTGTTCGGCCAGCTTGTACAAAGAGTGACTAAACCACTTGGCCACGAAGAAAAATAAAAGTCAATGACAATTCTACTGTACTTATACCAGTCGAAATCAGGTGTTTTGTACTTAGAATTGAAATCAACCCATCTTCACCATCATAGCTAATTGGTAGTTTGTTACTTGGCATTCAATTAATGATAAATTTTGCACATTTAGACGTGTTTTTCATATTCAAATAAGCCATATATATTTTTGATACATTAATGTCTGGATTCTCTTAACGACCTCGGGATCAGAGCCCCAGGCGAAATCACACAAAGACAAGAGCTTGTGTCCGGCCGGGTAATCGAACCCTGTTCGGCCAGCTTGTACAAAGAGTGACTAAACCACTTGGCCACGAAGAAAGATAAAAGTCAATGACAATTCTACTGTACTTATACCTGTCGAATTCAGGTGTTTTGTACTTGGAATTGAAATCAACCCATCTTCACCATGGTAGCTAATTGGTAGTTTGTTACTTGGCATTCAATTAATGATAAATTTTGCACATTTAGACGTGTTTTTCATATACAAATAAGCCATATATATTTTTGATACATTGATGTCTGGATTCTCTTAACGACCTCGGGATCAGAGCCCCAGGTGTATTCACACAAAGTCAAGAGCTTGTGTCCGGCCGGGAATCGAACCCTGGTCGGCAAGCTTGTACAGACAGTGACTAAACCACTTGGCCACGAAGAAAGGTAAAAGTCAATGACAATTCTACAGTACTTATACCCGTCGAATTCAGGTGTTTTGTATTTAGAATTGAAATCAACCCATCTTCACCATCGTAGCTAATTGGTAGTTCGTTACTTGGCATTCAATTAATGATAAATTTTGCACAATTAGACGTGTTTTTCATATTCAGATAAGCCATATATATTTTTGATACATTAATGCCTGGATTCTCTTAACGACCTCGGGATCAGAGCCCCAGGCGAAATCAGACAAAGATAAGAGCTTGTGTCCGGCCGGGAATCAACCCTTGTCGGTAAGCTTGTACAGACAGTGACTAAACCACTTGGCCACGAAGAAAGATAAAAGTCAATGACAATTCTACTGTACTTTTACCTGTCGAATTCAGGTGTTTTGTACTTAGAATTGAAATCAACCCATCTTCACCATCGTAGCTAATTGGTAGTTCGTTACTTGGCATTCAATTAATGATAAATTTTGCACATTTAGACGTGTTTTTCATATTCAGATAAGCCATATATATTTTTGATACATTAATGCCTGGATTCTCTTAACGACCTCGGGATCAGAGCCCCAGACGAAATCACACAATGGCAAGAGCTTGTGTCCGGCCGGGAATCGAACCCTGGTCGGCAAGCTTGTACAGACAGTGACTAAACCACTTGGCCACGAAGAAAGATAAAAGTCAATGACAATTCTACTCTACTTATACCTGTCGAATTCAGGTGTTTTGTACTTAGAATTGAAATCAACCCATCTTCACCATCGTAGATAATTGGTAGTTTGTTACTTGGCACTCAATTAATGATAAATTTTGCACATTTAGACATGTTTTTCATATTCAAATAAGCCATATATATTTTTGATACATTAATGTCTGGATTCTCTTAACGACCTCGGGATCAGAGCCCCAGGCGAAATCACACAAAGACAAGAGCTTTTGTTCGGCCGGGAATCGAACCCTGCTCGGCAAGCTTGTACAGACAGTAACTAAACCACTTGGCCACGAAGAAAGATAAAAGTCAATGACAATTCTTCTGTACTTATACCTGTCGAATTCATGTGTTTTGTACTTAGAATTGAAATCAACCCATCTTCACCATCGTAGCTAATTGGTAGTTTGTTACTTGGCATTCAATTATGATATATTTTGCACATTCAGACGTGTTTTTCATATTCAAGTAAGCCATATATATTTTTGATACATTATTGTGTGGATTCTCTTAACGACTTCGGGATCAGAGCCCCAGGCGAAATCACACAAAGACAAGAGCTTGTGTCCGGCCCGGGAATTGAACCCTGGTCGGCATGCCTGTACAGACAGTGACTAAACCCCCTGGCCACGACAGAAAGATAAAAGTCAATGACAATTCTACTGTACTTATACCTGTCGAATTCATGTGTTTTGTACTTAGAATTGAAATCAACCCATCTCACCATCGTAGCTAATTGGTAGTTTGTTACTTGGCATTCAATTAATGACATATTTTGCACATTTAGACGTGTTTTTCATATTCTTATAAGCCATATATATTTTTGATACATTAATGTCTGGATTCTCTTAACGACCTCGGGATCAGAGCCCCAGGCGAAATCACACAAAGACAAGAGCTTGTGTCCGGCCGGGAATTGAACCCTGGTCGGCATGCCTGTACAGACAGTGACTAAACCCCCTGGCCACGAAGAAAGATAAAAGTCAATGACAATTCTACTGTACTTATACCTGTCGAATTCAGGTGTTTTGTACTTAGAGATGAAATCAACCCATCTTCACCATCGTAGCTAATTGGTAGTTTGTCACTTGGCATTCAATTAATGATAAATTTTGCACATTTTGACGTGTTTTTCATATTCAAGTAAGCCATATATATTTTTGATACATTATTGTGTGTATTCTCTTAACGACCTCGGGATCAGTGCCCCAGACGAAATCACACAAAGACAAGAGCTTGCGTCCGGCCGGGAATCGAACCCTGGTCGGCCAGCTTGTACAGACAGTGACT
>NC_090731.1:51139491-51145392 GCF_036898095.1 Palaemon carinicauda
AGCTTCCTGCCCCCTACAGGAAGAGTCCTACTAGACTCTGGAAAAGTCTCGAAGAGTACATATACCTATGTATGAATACCAGGCAAGCTAATATAGTGGTCTCGCCCTATATTAAGTAAAGCATAGTTTGTAAAGAACCACTGCGTCAATATGAAATATCGACCAGTTCTCCTCACAATACTTGTATTGGACAAAGGTTTTATATCCGCATAGGAGGAAAACCAATGCAACATAGCTTGCATAAAGGAACAATTCTATTAGAATTATCCCAGATAAGGTACATAGAATGAATGCTCAATTATACCAATAAATTGACACAGGTGAAGGAGACGCAAGGTTCTCAAGAACCAGATTATTGACAGGCAATAAATAGACAGGTTAACCACAATTATATATATATATATATATATATATATATATATACATAAGAAGAGGATAACCCAAAACTTTAAGCATAAGTATGATAGTAAACAGAGCTTGTTTGTCTGAAAGAAAAAACATTAGATGCCACTTTTAAGATACCGAGGTATCAAAGTCATAAAAGCCTGTATTACAAATCAATGACATTAGCGTTAGAAACGCTCGGCACACATGTCTGCACTTATGCTAGGTTCACCTTCGGAAATGGAACAGTCTGGATGGGCAACACAGTGCCCTCACTTAGTTTGTAGTACAGTATGTAACTACACACTCACCCTGGAATTAATCGTCCCAATTAAGACCACTGTTCCTCGCAGAGTTAAACAGTAGGGTTAACACCCGCGACCCACTGCTACCATAGATCTCTTTAAGTTCCTCTACTTGCTTCGCATAGTGGCGAAAGAACACTCTGGAAGACTTCCAGTCAGTGTATGAACGGAGATGTTCAAAATCCATACAATTACAGAAATTTAAGAATGAGGCAACTTTCCTCAGATCATGACCTGCGGGTGTATTGTCAGGATCCGCTCTGCGAATAAAATATGTGATTTTCGCTCTGAGTTGATTCAGAGATAAATTTGAGCCTGATGTTTCTCCCTTGAATAGTTGACCACCCTTGAAGTCTGAAGTTCTATGAAGATAGACCTTTAGGCATTCTACTGGACATAGAGATGCATCTTCTTTCAGAGGGCAGATTCTCCAGGACCCCACCTGTTGGTGGGTAACTCATTCTTGGCGAGAAACGTAGGATCCGAAACAGGTTCAGTTCTCCCCCAACCAGGAACTGAACACGACCTGCCTCTCTCGAGAGGCTACAATCTCACTAACCCTGGCCCCGGACGCGAGTGCAAAATTGGAAAATAACTTTTTGTGTCAAATCCTTTAACGCACACTCTTCATTGCTCAACAGAGAAGCGAAATGAAGAACTTGTCTAAAGACCATGAAATGGGCTTTGGAGGTGCTGAAGGTCTGAGCCTAGCACAGGCTTTTCGCGCGGACTTTATTAAAGATCTCGTTACCTAGGTCGACCTGGAAGGCATATAGAATGGGTCTTGTCAAAGCAGACTTACACGCTGAAATCGTGTTCGCTGCCAACCCTTGACCATGGAGGTGGAGAAGAAAGATAAGCAGAAGTCTGTCAAGATCTCCTGCGGATTCTTCGCCTTGACAGAAGGCCACCCATTTTCTTCAAGATGACTCATATTGCCTTCTAGTAGATTTGCACTTATATTCCTCAAGGAAGTCTATACTGGCTTTCGAAATCCCGAAACGCTTTCTCATTGCTAGGGAGAGAAAATCATGAGCTGCAGGGTCCGGGTTTTCTGTAATGAAGCGCAGACAGTTGACTTCTGGACTCGCTGGGTCAGAACTGGATCTGGTAGTGGTACAAACTTCAGCTACAGTTCCAATGCCAGGAGGAACCACACGCTGTTCGGCCACTTGTGGGCCATTATTGCCGCTACCCTTTGAAGGATCTCAGTTTGTTGAGGACCCTCAACAGAAGGTTGTGAGGAGGGAACAGATAAATCTTGGACCATCTGTTCCAGTCGAGGGACATCGCGTCCACTGCTTCCGCTAAGGGGTCCTCGTACGGGGCACGTACAGGGGCAACTTCTTGTTGTCTTTCGTCGCAAAGAGGTCTATCTGCAGTTCTGGGACTTGATTCAGAATGAAGGAGAATGATCCTGCGTCTAAGGACCATTCAGACTCTATCGGTGTGAACCTGGATAGAGCGTCCGCTGTCACATTGCGGACTCCTTGAAGGTGAACTGCCGACAGGTACCACTTCTTCTTTTCCCGCCAATCGGAAGACGGCCAACATCACCTGGTTGAGAGGTGGTGACCTCGATCCTTGTCGATTCAAGTATCTCACAACTACCTCGCTGTCTATCACCACCTTATGTGGATCGAGTGACGCGGGGAGACTTTCTTTAAGGTAAGGAGCACTGCCCTAGCTTCTAGAAAGTTTTATGTGAAAGGTCTTGAATAGCTTGGACCAAGTCCCCTGGACTTTTTTTTCCGATGAGAGTGACCTCCCCATCCCTCCTTCGAGGCGTCTGAGTGAATCGTCACCGACGGGGGAGGTGGCTGAAGAAGAACCGACTTCTTTAGATGTCTGGCTTGGGACCAAGGCCTGAGAAGAGTACTTAGCCGAAGCGGCTGGTCTTCTCAGATCTCTTTACGCGTTTGATGCATAACTTCTCCAAACTCCGATTGCATCCTTTAGCTGTGCTCTTAGCACTGGGTCTGTCACCGAAGCAAACTGGAGAGAGCGCAGTACTCTCTACTGCTCGCGTCTTGATATCCTTTCGGAATCTAGAAGTCTCTTGACAGAACCCGCTATCTCCTTCCTTTTCTTCGCCGGGGTGGAGAAACGGTGTGACAAAAGGTCCCAGTGGATTCCCAGCCACTGGAACTTTTGAGATGGAGAAAGTCGAGACTTTTTCTGTTGATCTTGAAGCCTAGGTACTCTAGGAACTGGATCACTTGACTGGAAGCTTGCAAGCATTCTGTCTCGGATGCTGCCCACACCAACCAGTCGTCCAGGTAGGCTACTACCTGAATTCCCTTTAGGCGTAATTGTTTGAGAGCTACGCTCGCAAGCTTCGTAAAAATCCTTGGGGCTATGTTTAGCCCGAATGGCATGGCTCCGAAGGCGTATAGTCTTCGTTGTAGCCTGAACCCTAGGTAGGGGGAGAGTCGATGGCTAATTGGAATGTGCCAATAGGCGTCTGACAAGTCTATAGAGACGGAATATGCCCTCTTGGGCAGTAAGGTCCTTATGTGTTGCAGTGTTAGCATTTTGAATTTGCAATTCACTATGAACTTGTTGAGTGGCGACAAGTCCAGAATGACTCTAAGCTTTTCCGAGTCTTTCTTGGGAACACAAAACAGCCTCCCTTAGAAATTGATGGGCTTCACCCTTCGGATCACCTTTTTTCTCCAACAGTTCTTGAACGTACTCCTCCATAACGGGGGTGGAGTGTTGGAAAAAACCGAAGGCACGGGGGTGGAGTGCTGTACCAGCTCCCGCCCAGTCCATTCTTGAGTAGGCTGAGGGCCCAGGGATCGAAGGTCCACCGATCCCGAAATTTCAGAAGTCTCCCTCCTACCGGTATCAACTCACTTGGACTGCCGTCCTGAGGTCTTGCCTTCCTGACCACGACCACCCCTGAATCCCCTTCCCCTTGAGGGGCATCTAGACGAGCCTCTGGCTGCTCCTCTAGGCTTTGCTCGAAAGGAAGTAGACTGCCCTTCGAACGCTGGGGTGAATGCCGTGGACTGTGTCGACACGGCCTGGGGTACCCACTGAAAGGTGGTCGGGGTTTGTGCCACGATCTGGGGCAGTGGGGGCAATGGCAATTGCAGTTGCTGTTGCTGTCTAAGAGGCTTGGCTGGCCGAGACGGTAGCCTAGTCCTCATAGTCTTCCTCTTTGGTTGAGGACCCTCATCGGGGAAGACTTTCTTTTGATAGCCAGGCCCCACTTCTGGAGAAGGTTTCTATTCTCCAAGGCGGCCTTATCAACAACTTCTTTGACCAAGTCGGTAGGGAAAAGGTCTTTTCCCCAAATGTTGGAGGAGATTAGTTTCTTTGGCTCGTGTCTCACCGTAGCCGAGATAAACACGAACTCCCTACAAGCTCTCCTTGCCTTGACGAAGCCATAAAGGTCCTTCGTCACTGTGGCCAGATGAGGCTTGGCCACTACCATGAACATTTCATGGACCTTGGGGTCACTTGCCATCGTCTCGAGAGTAGTCTGAAGAGACATTGAGGCAGTCAGTCTTTCTTTTGTATCGAACTCACTTCGCAAAAGAAAGTCAGACAGCTTAGGGAGGTCCTTGCCGAACTGACGTCCGGCAATATCAGCCTCCAACTTTCCCCACTGAGAACGTAAGATGGACGTCCTTCCAGTCTTTGTGGTCCATAGGCAGGGCCAGCGACAAGGGTTTACACTCCTCTAGGGAGGGGCAAGACTTGCCGGCCTCGACTGCTTTTAGTACAGCCAGAAACCCTTTCTGTAAAAAGGGGAAGGCTCTAGTAGGCGAGGACACAAAGGAAGGAGCTTCCTATTCAGTGCGGCTACCTTTGAGTTAGAGAAGCCCCTCTCTTTCATCGAGGATGAAAGTAGAGCTTGAGCCTTAGCATGGTCCATCACTATGACCTCCTTCGGCTCTGTCTCCTCCTTTGAAGCTGGTTCCTTCCTCAAACGGACATAACAGTCCGGATATGATGCCTTGCTGGGCCAAAATTCCACCTCCTCCAGGGGAACTGAGCCCAGCTTATCCGAGATGACGATCTTTCCAGTCGTCATCGGCATGTGCTCAGCATACCTCCATGGGTTAGCATCTGAGCACAAGGGAAGGTCTTTCACATTGAGCTTTTTCTGGGGCCCATGTGATTCTGCAAGGCACTGCATTCGCAGTTCCATTGCAGCCCGCCTTCTCCTGATTCTCCTTCTGCATTTGTTGGATCATTCCAGCAATAGAAGAGAGGGCCTGTCCCAGCTCTACTGGGAGACCGGCCGATGTTGAGGGAATAGGCTCCGGAATCTGAACCGGAGTAGCCGACACCCTCGTCGACGTCTACCTCTACAACGTCTGGGGCTTGAACTTCATCCTGGGCTTCTGTCAGGAGGTCTTCCTCCTGACACCCGTCCACATCAGACATCCTGTCATCTAACTGGATGTCTTGCATCGCGACCGCGACTTCAGCATCCACCTGGATCTGAACTTAGGGGATCTCCTCTTGAGGCTGGGGAATCACTGCATCAGCTGATGCCTTAGGGAAAAGATACGCCCTCATCTTCTTACTTGGAAGATAAGGGCCAGAAGTGTTCTTTTGGAAGCCCCCTTACCCAGGTACGAAGCTTCTTCCTAGCTATTTAAAGGTCTCAGTAATCAGGTTAGTGCACACAGTACATACCTGAGAGTCCCAATACCGGAGATCATCCTTGGAGACAGCGTATGCTGCGTGTCTCCTACAAAACTCATGTCCGCAGAGGTTCTTGCTGCTGACATTGCAGAAAGCACTTCCCCACTTCGGAGTGTCCTTCTGTAAAGAGAAGAAATTTCCATGAGTATCAAGTGAACTATGTATCACTGGATAGGCATAGTATAGCATAACAATTCAGAAAGGAAAGACACACACTTGTGTTTCCCTCACAACCCATTGTTGCAGCCTTCCAGATAATAAAATCAAAATGGTTTATCTCTTCTAGAGTAACCAATGCAAGGTTTCCAGAGGAAACAGGTGGAGCTCACACCTAAGCAATGATTTTAAAATCCTGGATAATAGACAGGAAAGAACTCAGCTTCCTATCTGTAGGGCAACAGCAAAGGGATGTGCAAGAAAAAACAATAGTGTTAGAAGACACAGTGCTGTACCGAAACCCTTACCATAGTTTTCTTCTTACTGTATATGTTATACTGAAGAATACTAGTACAGTATAGGGGGATGTGTGCCGGCCTGCCTTTGCCGG
>NC_090731.1:51155892-51183392 GCF_036898095.1 Palaemon carinicauda
TCTTGGAAAGTCCATTGGGCTGGAGGTAGATGAGGCAGACGTGAACGACCTTGTCGAGGAGCATCAGGAAAAGCTCACGACACAGGAATTGATATAGCTACAGGAGATGCACCATTCGGAGGTGTTGCAGGAGCTCAGTAGCGAGGAGGAGGTGGAAGACGAAAGCCGCCTTTCTACGACGGAAATCAAAGACATGATAGCGAAGTGGCAGGAGTTTTCTAATTTTATGGATAAGAGGCACCGGGAAAAATTAGCATGTGCTCGCCCGTTAGCCTTTTGTGACGACACTTGCATGCGTCATTTTCGTAACATTTTGAAGGGAAGACAAAAGCAAACATCCCTAGATAGGTTCCTTTTAAAAATGTCGGCAAAAAAAGCCAAGCTGAGAGAAGTAAAGTAAAAAAATTAAAATAAAAACAAAATTAGAAATAAGTTTAGTGTAATGTAAGATTAACATTTTATTTTCAAGTGTGTACAGTAAGCTAATTTCATTAAGTTGAATAAAAAGTTGCTAATTTCATTTAAGTTGAATAAAAAGTTGCTAATTTCATTTAAGTTGAATAAAAAGTTGCTAATTTCATTTGAGTTAAATTTAAAGTTTAAGTTATCTTACGTAGTGTTACAAAAGTGTTGCGTACCGAACGTGTTGCCGTCAAGTATCTCTCCTCCTCGTCCTCTCTCCCTCCTCCTCCGCACACACCGCCATTAGCCGCTACCGTCTGTCTCGAAGATAAACATTCCATAATAATGTTACATTTTATTGAGGATCATAACCAGTTCATAGGTATTTGTTATTCTGTGAGCGTAGAAGGTGAATTAGAACAATTAGAAGCACGTTTTTTCCACTATTATATACTGTTTTTAGGTGTTTTTCAGAGGTTAGAAACGGAATAATTTTATTAGTTATTTTACATGAGAAAAATTTATCTGAGATAAGAGCATATTGACACATAAGCTTGGTCCCGGAACGCATTAAGCTCGTATCTCAAGGTATTACAGTAAAGTATATATATATATATATATATATATATATATATATATATATATATATATATATATATATATATATATATATATATAATCATCATCAGCCGTAACTAGTCCACTGCAAGAACAAAGAGCTCGGAAATGTCCTTACACTCTCGATGTTTATGGATCTTTCTCAATCAATCTCTATGAATCTATTCAGTTATTCTTAATATCTATCTATTATCTGACATTCTCAATTTATAACCTGTCCTCGTCCTTTTCTTTTTCTTTTATGTTAGAATATCGTCTACTTTTATCTTCTCTCGTATCCATGTTGCTCTTTTTCTGTCTCTCTCTTATTCACATCATTATTATTTTCATAGATTCTCAATTTATATGCTGTCCACGTCCATTTCTTTTTATTTTATGTTAAAATATCCTCTACTTTTGTCTGCTCTCGTATCCATGTTGCTCTTTTTCTGTCTCTCTTTTATTCATATCATTATTATTTTCATAGATCTCTGAGTAGTAACTACTGTAGCTTATATTCTGAGGCTTTACTAAGGCTCCAAGTTCCCGGCATATAAGTTGATAATGGTGGGACTATATCATTAAATAATTTCCTTGCTAGAAAAAGTAGCACTTTAATTCTCATAATATCATTTCGTTTACCGAAAGCTTTCCATCCCATGCTTATCCTTCTTTAGATTTCGGTCTCGTTTCTCAGGAAAAAACTTCTGATCTGTTCAAGGTTCGTATAATAATTATCAATCTCTGGAGGATTGTCAATTACACTTATTTGTTGTCTCTAGCTTTGCATTGAACATTATGTTAGTTTTACTCATATTCATTTCAAGTCCTACATTGCCGCTTTCTCAATTCAAATTGTCCATCATTTATTGAAATTCCTCCTTTTAGTCACTAAATAGACATATTTCCTCTGCAAATCTTAAATTGTTACAGTATTTCCCATAAATGTTATTTTTTTACATTTTCATAACATAAATTCTTAAAAACTTATAGGCATGCTGTGAGTAATTCAGGAGAAATGGGTCTCCTTTTCTAACTACTTCCTCACTCGGAATTTTCTCACTCTATTTGCATAGTTTTCGGATTGCTACACTTCCTCTATAGATATCTTCTAGTGTTTTAACATCATCTGATTGTTTTTGAAGAGCTCTCATTACTGCTGAATTTTTGACAGAATCAAAAGCTTTCTCGTAATCTCTAAATGTCATAATCTGCGGATTTTTCATTAGCTGGTCATTTGTTGAATACCGTTCTAAAGCCTGCATGCTCTCTTGGTTAACTAAAGTCTAGCTGTCTTTTTATTCGGCTTAATATAATCAATATATTAGTGAAACTAAACTTATTTGGCGATAATTTTTCAGGTCTTTTGTATATAGCTTTTTAAAAATTACTGTAATGATAACGTTTTCCCAAGCTGTAGGTATAGAGCAATCTTGCAGACGTTTTGTACAAACTTTGGCCAGTTTACTATTAAGAAATCTGCTCCATTTATTATTAAACCAATTCTTTTGCCATCTGTTGTTGCTTTACCTCTTATCCTGCCATTAAATGCTTTCTTTACTTCTTTTAGAGTTACGTTTGATTCTAGTACAGTTGTTTCACTATTTCCATTGGCAAAGTTATTTCTTATATCACTATTGTGTAGCATTGTATAGATATCTTTTGCAGTTATTATAACCCATTTATTTTGTTGATAATACTTCCATTTAAATCCTTTAATGCCAATATATGTTGACAATCTGTTTCAAGTATTAGTTTCCTCCATTCTAATACTTATTCCTTTCTTTAGAGTTTCCTCAATTTCAGTCCGGTTGTATTTACGAATGTATTGGTGTTTTTAGATTGTTTATTTATTTTGGACAGTTCTGATAATTGTATTTAATTTTTGTTGGATTTCACCGTTATTTTTAATTGTTCTTTTTTAGGTTTTTTATATTTCCTGATCGTTTTCCCTGATCTTCATTATAAACTTTTCTACCTATCTCTTGGTAGAAAAGTTCATAACAAAGATCAAGGAAAAGTATCAGAAAATATCAAAACATAATAAAGGAAATATTGAAAATAACGGTGAAATCTAACATATATGAAATAGAATGATCAGAACTGTCTAATATAAATAGACAATCTAAAAAGACCAATACATTCGTAAATATAATCAAACCAAAATTGAGGAATATATATATATATATATATATATATATATATATATATATATATATATATATATATATATATATATATATACATATGTATATAAATATATATATATATATATATATATATATATATATATATATATATATATATATATAAACATTGAATATCTAAAATGTCTCTTAACTTTACACTTAAAACAAAACTTGGTGATTACTTTTCTTTTAACGGAAACTATTCTTAAATCAACCTCGTACTTCAGTTCTTAATCAGGGGATATGAAAAAAAATATATATTCTATGAAAGAAATCAGAAATTTTTAGAAAAATTTATAACAAAAATAAATCACTCGAAATATTACATCTGAATTAGACCATATGCTTGGAAAAAATAATGCAATCACGTTTTTCACTAGAAATGAATCTATAAAAATAATCAATTTTGACAATTAAATAAATGGCACTTCAACACTTACAGAAAATAAATCAGAAATCTACTAACACAAGGTTAATGAATAGTTGAGCAAATTTAATACACTTCACTGTTTAACCTAATTACACACTAATAGTTACAAAAACCAATATTTTTTTTTTTTTTTTATAAAATACCTGTATTCACATATACACGGCACTCCTTATATCTTCAACCACAGAAATCCCAATGTTTGATCAAACACAATTCACATTTGAGAGAAAACACTATGCATGTTGGATAGGAGGCACTATGAACATACAGGCTGGATAGAGGCTGGTGGAAGCACAAATCTTGTGGTATGTTAGGCTGGACCTCTCTGCCTCCTGTGCATTGCTAGGTCCTTATACATATCAACTTGATTTACCCTAGAAACTTCTACAAAAGCATTCTCGTAGCGGCGGGGGCCGGGGTGAAGTGTCATGGCTCTAGCAGCATCAAGGTTGTCAACTTGGCAATTTGAAGAAGAGGTACTATCGTTGCTTGTGAGGCAACTCTCTCAGCTAAATCCGGCCGCCTCCTCTCCTAACATTAAAAAAAAAAATTAAACTTTAGCCTAGAACCTTTATGCCTCTTCCAACCACGTGAAAACATGATGCAATCCCTAGCATGTGTGTCAGATAACATACTTTTTAACAAGATTATAGAAGACTTCGTAACAAAACTACGTAAAAGGAAAATTTTATTCTTTAAAATAACGTAAATTTACATATATAGAACTGGATGAGAATAAAAAAGGAATGACGAAAGCTTTATGTAATTTACAAATATTGCTTATTCCTACGTGAGTGGAATTCCCTTACAAGCTGGCTATACATCTCTTAAACACACAAATAAAATACAAGAATAAAATATTCTACTTTCATGTAAACTAGCTTCGTTAGAATATATATATATATATATATATATATATATATATATATATATATATATATATATATATATATATATATATATGTGTATATATATGTATGTATATATATATATATATATATATATATATATATATATATATATATATATATATATATATATACATACATACATACATATACCAAAGGCACTTCCCCCAATTTTGGGGGGTAGCCGACATCAACAAGAAACAAAGCAAAAAAGGGGACCTCTACTCTCTACGTTCCTCCAGCCTAACCAGGGACTCAGCCGAGTTCAGCTAGTACTGCTAGGGTGCCACAGCCCAACCTCCCACATTTCCACCACAGATGAAGCTTCATAATGCTGAGTCCCCTACTGCTGCTACCTCCGCGGTCATCTAAGGCACCGGAGGAAGCAGCAGGGCCTACCGGAACTGCGTCATAATCGCTCGCCATTCATTCCTATTTCTAGCACGCTCTCTTGCCTCTCTCACATCTATCTTCCTATCACCCAGAGCTTTCTTCACACCATCCATCCACCCAAACCTTGGCCTTCCTCTTGTACTTCTCCCATCAACTCTTGCATTCATCACCTTTTTTAGCAGACAGCCATTTTCCATTCTCTCAACATGGCCAAACCACCTCAACACATTCATATCCACTCTAGCCGCTAACTCATTTCTTACACCCGTTCTCACCCTCACCACTTCGTTCCTAACCCTATCAACTCGAGATACACCATCCATACTCCTCAGACACTTCATCTCAAACACATTCAATTTCTGTCTCTCCATCACTTTCATTCCCCACAACTCCGATCCATACATCACAGTTGGTACAATCACTTTCTCACATAGAACTCTCTTTACATTCATGCCCAACCCTCTATTTTTTACTACTCCCTTAACTGCCCCCAACACTTTGCAACCTTCATTGACTCTCTGACGTACATCTGCTTCCACTCCACCATTTGCTGCAACAACAGACCCCAAGTACTTAAACTGATCCACCTCCTCAAGTAACTCTCCATTCAACATGACATTCAACCTTGCATCACCTTCCCTTCTCGTACATCTCATAACCTTACTCTTACCCACATTAACTCTCAACTTCCTTCTCTCACACACCCTTCCAAATTCTGTCACTAGTCGGTCAAGCTTCTATTCTGTGTCTGCTACCAGTACAGTATCATCCGCAAACAACAACTGATTTACCTCCCATTCATGATCATTCTCGCCTACCAGTTTCAATCCTCGTCCAAGCACTCGAGCATTCACCTCTTTCACCACTCCATCAACATACAAGTTAAACAACCACGGCGACATCACACATCCCTGTCTCAGCCCCACTCTCACCGGAAACCAATCGCTCACTTCATTTCCTATTCTAACACATGCTTTACTACCTTTGTAGAAACTTTTCACTGCTTGCAACAACCTTCCACCAACTCCATATAACCTCATCACATTCCACATTGCTTCCCTATCAACTCTATCATATGCTTTCTCCAGATCCATAAACGCAACATACACCTCCTTACCTTTTGCTAAATATTTCTCGCATATCTGCCTAACTGTAAAAATCTGATTCATACAACCCCTACCTCTTCTAAAACCACCCTGTACTTTCAAGATTGCATTCTCTGTTTTATCCTTAATCCTATTAATCACTACTCTACCATACACTTTTCCAACTACACTCAACAAACTAATACCTCTTGAATTACAACACTCATGCACATCTCCCTTACCCTTATTTAGTGGTACAATACATGCACAGACCCAATCTACTATATATATATATATATATATATATATATATATATATATATATATATATATATATATACATATATATAAATATATATATATACATATATATATATATATATATATATATATATATATATATATATATATATATATATATATACAAATATTTATATATATAAATATATGAACAAGATATAGTACACAGTAAACGGCAATCACTCAATAACTGTATATCTTTCTTGCTCTCATAGTCTTATAGAGACCGCCATAAGTTTATTAAAAGACAGTAATTGAGAAATTCCTGGTGGTGTCATCACAAAGAGTTACTATATATTTAATCATTTTGCTTGTTTAATCAGGTTTCATGAAGTGAGACGACTTCAATTCCAATTCCTTTATTCTTATTGATATTGATTTTATCAATCGTTGAATTTAGATTCCATTTGCTGTCCTTAATATTGGTATTAATTGAGTAAAGTGTATATTATCTGTAGATGAGAAGATTATAATGGCTTCGTCGAACATACTAACTCCTTATCAGCCTTCCAAAAAAATGGTTGGTTGATTATATTTTTAATAAGAAAGGCAAGAGAGAATCTGAAGAAAATATTCAGCTCTCTAGAGACAGTTAATGTATTCCAAATTTTCAGAGACTTGAAAAGATATAACCCTTATCCATCTTGAGGACGAAAATTCAGATATTGGACCTTTTATTTGTATATAATTGAATCTGTTATTTGTTATCATTATGGTAAACCTGTCAAAAAATATTTCTTTTAGTCCTCCTTTATTATCGAATACCTTACCCTTGAAAATAATGATCTAGTTAGCATGATGCTGTTTCATCTCATGAGTTTGATTTTCTAAGTATAGTTATTTTTATTATATATTGTTCATATCCTGTATACTGCATCTATTTTCATGACTAATATAACATGAAACAGATAAGGAGTTTTTAACATTAATGCTTCATGGTAATTATTCTTACTCAATACCGTAAAAACTAGCCACTTAATATCCAAATCTTCCGTACCTTCATAAACTGGTGATTTTATTGCATGAGGAAATGTTATTAGACCTTAGGGAAATTCGAAATAAGACTTGTTTCCACACTAAATTCTATTAGTGTTTGGATTTTCTTTTTTATGTCACATGCCAATTCACTGTCCTCTTTAAATGGATTTATGCAAAGGGTTCCATTCACGAAATGGTTAAATGATAAGTTAGGTATGGATTTCTAGCTTTCCAAATTCTAGTCTGGGGCCAGTGTACCTATCTGTCTAACTATCTATCAATCTATCTATATATCTATCTATCCGTCTACCTCTCTCTTTATCTTTCTATCTATCTATCTATATAATATATATATATATATATATATATATATATATATATATATATATATATATATATATATATATACATATATATATATATATATATATATATATATATATATATATATATATATATATATATATGCGTATCTGTGGGCCTGTGTGTGTGTTCGTAAATGTGTATATATATATATATATATATATATATATATATATATATATATATATATATATACATACATATATATATATATATATTTATATATATATATATATATATATATATATGTGTGTGTATATATGTATGTATATATATACATATATATATATATATATATATATATATATATATATTTTATATATATATATATTTGTATGTATTGAATGCCAAATACTACATCAGTAGCTTGGTTTCAGCCTTAATATACGTTTAAATTCTCAAATATCTATCATCATTGCTGCTCGAAAAGCTGCTGTGCATTACACTTCCTGGATGTTAACCCACGAAGAACAGGACTAAATCATAGAGCTTGTCACTACGTATATGCAGTATAGTAGTAGTCCGAGTTTGCCTAGTTCACACATACTCGGAATGAGATGTCAACCAAGATGTACGAGTAGTTTCGTCCTTTACTAAAGAGCCATAACGGACACCCAGTTGAAGCAACGTTAATTAATGCGAGATTCATCTAAGGTATAAGGACTACTGACCTACTTATTCACTTCCCCCAGAATGAGGGCAATATTCTTCAGCGGAAAAAAAACCTGTAAATTGAGCAGGTTTTGCTTTTTTGTTGTTCTAATCAATGACACCATTTCATAAAGTTAAAACATTTTTGAAAAGACGAACTAAGAGAGAAACACAGATTTTTTAATGAAAAGAAAAGTCTTACACAGGTTGCATAAAAACCATCACTATACCATAGTCTTACACACTTTTACAAATTTTTAATCAGCAATTGTCTATCTTAAAAAATAGTTGCATACTCACACGCTTTGACATGCAGTAACGATGGAGGATGTCAAATATTTCCATTTAGTTTTTTCATTTATCTTCGAAACATAAACTCACAATACAGTTGTAATAGAGTAGCCTCTGCAAACTGTACTATATGAAGTAATAAAAAGATATATTTTTTTTAAATGAATGGCAAGTTAGACGATGTTGCATTCACATCAAAGCACTGTAATTGGATGTTCGCTTATCAATAACAAAAAGTGACGCTTTCTGGGTTATTAAGTTAATGACTGCGTCATTGGCTTTGTTAGGCTTGGAGAAAATCGTAAACAAAATAAACCGATACAAATTAGTAAAGAGAAATTAAAATATAATCCCCATCAATAATTTGATTCCTTGGCGTTCAGCCGAACTTTCGTAAAATAATTATCCAAACTAACTACGACGTCAATATGGAAAGAAAAAACTCTGAATGATGGAAAATAATAATAATCTAAAAACCAATATAAACTCCCTTTGGATCCTGCATTGCTTTATATCCTGTTAAAGCTACCATGTCAAGTGGGGGTTATCTTGTTACTTATGCACACAAGAGAGGGTATTTCACCTGAAGTGACTATAAAATTCTTAACCTCCCCGGTCGTATTTCAAGGGGTTTTTGACATACCATAGCTATGTATCTTTGTTATTAAATGTACCTTAATAAAAAATGGAGTAAATATCTATGAAGTGTAGGTACTGCATTAAAAGTATCTGAAATTAAACAAATGCGTTAAGAATCAAGTTTACAATTTATATGAGTAAATAGTTATAGAGTAATATACAACCAAATTCAAATTATACTTTAAACAGATTATGCATATCTTGTATCCTTTTTGTGAAAAAAAGAATGTTTAAATGGCCAATGCAATTTTGACAACATATAAATCAGACGATTATCAGTATACTAATCTACTTGTAATGTCCGAAGAAACCTTATACGATTTGCGTAGGCTTCTGAAAAGTTATATATATAAAGTCACAATGGTTTTTTTTTTTTAAACAAATATTGATTACCAAGGAATGAAATATTAGAAACTATTAGTAACAGTAGTATCTATATCAAAGGTTTGTGGTATTTAAGTTTATTGAAAATTCCCAAATCTTGTGGTATTTATGTTGAAAATGGAAAATATTATAAGCATTGTTTCTTAATATATTCAAAGTTATTATTTGGTTAAGTTTATTTTGAGTTATTTGGCTATATTTCATAACGAGGAGGATAAGCAAAACAAGCCCGAATTTGTATATTTAATAACACTTGTGTACAAAGAGAGAGAGAGAGAGAGAGAGAGAGAGAGAGAGAGAGAGAGAGAGAGAGAGAGAGAGAGAGAGAGAGGAGAGAGAGAGAGAGAGAGAGAGCATATCTTCAATGAGAACCTAATTACTGTTACAGAAACCTCCGTTTTATGATTACCAGAGAAGCGAGGTGAATGTAAGTGACTTTATTCAACAAGATAACGAGCTTTTATACAAACAGTTGAGGGCAACATTACGCAAAACTCAAACAATGTGAAACATGCTATGGCAAGCTTAAACATGTTTTTGTATTATCAGATGGGGATAAGGCAAGACATAAAAAAGAAATAGCATGGCAGTGTATAAGCGTGTATGAAACACATGCGGTATATGATTCCTATCCTAAATAAAACCTACGTATGAAATAGGGCGCCCTGCCCTAGAGGCGAACTATGCGTCTTACAGGAGATTTTTAGGTTTTAGGGGATGAAGAGAGACACAGTCTTCTTTGCCACGAATGCTAGTTAAGAAAGATTTTGGTTTTGCAAAAGTTAATGAGGAAGAGGGTCATGTAAGGGGACGTCAGCGGTGGCGCCAAGACATGCGTTGTGGTGTTTATATCTTTCGGTATGTGTTGCTTCTCTGCGAGCTTGCAAGTCTAGCGGGAGGGAGTAAATTTTCCCACAACTTATCGAGGACGCATGGACGACCTACTAGTCGCTAATAACCATACACAATTTCAGCTGCCGATACATCCAGTGCGTGTTTAGGAACAAGTAGTGGTAATGCTCTGTAAGCAACGAGGAATTTCTAATGGTATTTGGTGCTCCCAAACAATAGTGTGAGTGTTTCCTACCCGTGGGTGGGGATCTGAGATCCCTTGGCTGCTGCCAGGCGGACATCAGCAGGATTAGAATGACTACGTCGTGTCTTTGAGTGACATTGGTAGAAGCACGGTCTAGGTATATGTATCTCAACCGTGGGTAGAAGGGAACGGCAAGTACCAACGTCTAACAACAACCGCACACCATTACCATGCAGAATAAATAAAATAAATTAGTGACGGGGTAAGCCGCCGTCACAAGCTTGACCTACTTACGCGTATTTTGATTTTTCTTTATTTTTTATTTTTTTTTTTTTTTTTTTTTTGCGGGGGGTTGGGGGGTGGGGGCAAACTGACAACCATCTGCACATTTCTTAGCAGCCGCCCCAGTTCTGTAGTGGTGGTACATAACTGCGGCTGATGAACGTTAGTAAGTGGCTGTAGGTGTCGTTGGTTGGGGTGTGAGCAATTGTAATTCATTTCTTTTGCCCTTCTACAATCGAAACTTTTTTTACCACGCGTTTCGTTAACTGCAAAATCATTATAAAAATATCACCATTTAAATTTCCTCCTTACAAAATTATATTACTTAGTCTCTCCAAATACTTTACTTTACAAGATTTTCTTTTCTTTCTAGGTGTGTTTTAATCTTCCTTCTACAAAAAGGTTTATGGACAGTTCAACAGTTACCTTGATTCTTTTTTCAACTAAAATAATAATAATAATAATAGTAATAATAATAATAATAATAATAATAATAATAATAAATATGGTAAAGGACATTTTTCTAAAAACTCCACATCTAATTCTGCTGTCTCGTATTTTCTTAGACTCGACTCCCACTTCCTTATCTCGATCCAGCCTTCTCCACCATATCTGCTTGTTGTTATGTCTACAATTGGGGTTTCTCTTGAAAATCATACATAAATAATAAATAGTACGATGTTTAGCAATATAATCCACGACATTTTTTGTCTAATCTCCATTTCCTTGAAGCTTTCGGGTACCAATCCTTAATCCACCAACAGCTTCATAACCTCACTATTATGGTCATTAGATTTCATTTTGCAGCAGGTTTTGATGTTGAATCCTATCAAAAGCTTATGTGTCTTATGCTTAAATATCATGAGACACACTCAGATTTTCTTTCGCAAAACAACATGTGGGTAATAGAGAGGAATTCACGTACACCAACATCCTCCTCCATTTATCTTTCCTGCAAAAGAAGACAGAATTATGGGAACAGGTAAATTGGAATAACTATATGAAAAGTTCCAATCTTACAAAGCATAAAAAACTACGACCACTGCATTGTGAGCTTTAACGAAGATAAATTTTTTTTCTCACACTCCTATAATGTCGAAAAGATATTTTGCAAATATGAAAGCATTTCACTTACATTACCTTATCATGAAGTTATTGAATGAAACGATAAGGAGAGCAAGATGAGTGATAAAGTACTTGTTTCAAAGTATTTTAATAGCGCGTTTGATTCTCTAGCAGAAAGGGTTTGTTAAAATGGGCATTTCGTAGGTAACTTCGTTAATGCATCGTTTATTTATTGAAGTTCAGCTTAATATTTAGAAATAAACCACCCAGTTTCAAGCTGAAAGACCGTCGTGCGAGCGTTAATGATGGTAAAACTGCCTAACTAAGAAGAAAAAGTACAACAAAAATCATATACATCATAGAGAATTCCTTAGTTATGAATTAAACCTTAATAAAACACTTGTTGATAGCACTTTACATCTCCCTATGAAGTCATAGGTGGTATACAGAGATGAATCAAACCCAATGTCGTATTTGCAATTGCAACCATAAAAAGTCACCCCCCCCCCCGCCAAAAAAAAAAAATAAGGAAGAAATAAAAATGAGCAAAATGATACATGTAATATTAAGTGGAGAGGAAATATGTAGCAAAAGGGACGTGGCAATGTTCCTGTCTTTCAATCTTCTAGAAGGGGGTTCGAGACCTGCTTAAGCTCGATATCTTTCAGTAATGTCTGTAACCTCGCCATCCTTATGGGCTCGGGATTGAGTGCTTAAGGTGCATACAGGACTACCCACTAAATCATTAGCAGACATTGTTTGACCCTCCCTGGTCCTAACTTGATGGAGAATGGTGTTGGGCGCAGAATATATGTATATAAAGGCCCTTTCTATGATATTATCCAGTTTGGAACTTTGCTATTCACGAGTAACCTTTAAATATTTAACTTTTATATAAAAAGAAATATATAAAATCCAATCATTCGTATTCGAGAAAAGTTTTGAATTACTTATAATTCGTTTTACAAAATCTAACTAAAATATGGCCAATAATTTCCAAGTATATGATAAAGAGGTTTGATATATATGCTTAAAGAAAATTATATTCAATCAGACCTATGAAAATACTTCATATATATGTTTAACTCCAAAAATTGTAACAATTTTACGGAACTCTGAAAATGAAACAAAGCTTAGCACATCCGGCAAACTGAACAAAACAACATCTAAAGGAAATAAACAAACACAAAATTATCTATATATAATATTGGATATGCCGCATAAACGAGTCAGTAAATTTTAAAAATATTTGGAACTTTAAGGACGTAAAAAAGTGTAGATTTTTTTTATGAAAACATTGGAAACTATTATAAGCAAAAATAAGGTGAAACAAACAGTTGTTATTGTTTCGAGGTTTTAATATATAGCTCAAAATGCCATGTTTCAGATATTTAAAATTTCCATGGAAAAAAATGATAAAACAAATTTATCAACATTTTCGTGTATGAACTTTCTATTGATATTAGATCAGCAGCACTTGATCTATATTAACTATAATCCAACTCGAGGTTGAATATTGAATGACGAGCAAAGAATGACTTCCCCTTAGTTCAATTTCGAGTGAACCGTAGTGGATGAGATATAAGCGCTGAACGTTTGCTGGAGTTTTAATCGAAGTATATGATACATGAATCAATGCAAATATCCCCTCTCTGATGGAAATCTCTTGAACTATTCTGTGCCCAGTATTGAAAAGGCTAGATTTTATTGCGCCTGGAACACTCCAAATCATTCGTTATTTGCTTCAATTTTTATTTTTCCATATAATTCTATTTTATGAAATAGTAAGCGAAGAAAAATCCTACATTGAAGCTTCATATAACCTTCTCATAATCATTAATGATTGTCAACACTTCTTCCATAATCTTTGAATTTTAAGATACGGCTTATGAATTACTCGGAATAAAAAACAAAAAACTTAACAATGAAAAGAATCATCTTTTTTCGACATAAGTGGGTTCACACATGAGAGCTTATCTTTTTATGATGGAATTTATAAACTTTTTTCAAAGCTAATAAGAATCTACGTAGTAAAATTCTAGCTAAGGAAAATGTAAATCTTGTAACGTATGGAATATATTTTTCGATAATTTCGGTTCCTTCTTTCGTTTGTGACCAAATACCGATCCCAAACTATCATAACATAGACATCTTCTGATATTTCTGTTCAACTGAACTAAAATGCTTAGAGATATTTTGGCTTGCATTGTTCCGCTTGTGTCTTTCAATTTAACACATGCAAAATTATTACTGAAAGTATACTCGTATTGTTTGAAAAATGCCATATAGATTATTTTGTTGTTTTCTTGAAGAAACTTTATTTTTCTGGACTTGTATTGATTTACATCGCTGTTTATGGATATGTATATGTGTTTGCTTTTAGAGATTGGTATATATATACATATATATATATATATATATATATATATATATATATATATATATATATATATATATATATATATATATATATATATATATATTATATACGTTGCGAGTCTTTAGGCTGAAGTCACTCTAGACGAAGTATTTTTCACCGAAGCCAATTAAGCGAAGTTCATTTAAAGCGATGCAATTAAGAGCAAATGTTAGATTCGGTGACTTACTACTAAGTAACTTCACTAACAGGTGTTATGAAGAGATTTTGAAACAAATATTAGTATCGAGAGTTTGAGAAAGGTTATTAAAAAATTATAAATATTAACCACTCTCTTAAATAAAATAAATATAATTTCAACTTTATAATACTGTTCAAGTGCAAAAGTATATATAACCAAGGTATATCAATAGTTTGCCAATGACTATTATAAGAAATAGGATCATTAACCACATAAAGAATTGTACTAGCAATGACGAGACGATTACTATTTCCAACTCCACTGTCATAAACAAATGAAAAATCATTACGAAAGTGAGGTGGTATGATTTTGGAATAACAATGTCCACTGCCGTCTGAGGGGGAGGGGGTGACCTCCTTAGTTCCTCTGCTAATATTGCTCGATACAACTTTATCTGGAACCCCAAACCACTGCATCCTGAAGTCTGCATCGTGGTGGAGCGTGTGTCCTTTTAGCAGCCATCAGAAATTTATCTTTAATCTTTTTCACGTCAACTTTCACTGAATCACGATTATGCGAATGCTCAGCTATTCCGTACAATTATAGTCATTTCTGTAATCGAAAGTTGTCTTTAACTGTTCTTTCCAGTTATATGCATCCCATTGTCATATAATGGTGCTGAGAGTTTGCTTTGCCCTTTCTTTATGTAAATGGAATATAATTTACTTTGTCTCGTCCACGCTTTAATACAATGATTTCCCTGATGGGTAAATGTAAAAGTACTTACTACAAAACAAAAACCGACGAATCACATGTCCTTACTTTAGGAAAAACTCTAGTCTACTGATTTCAAAATGCTATCAAATGCTAGTTTCCCGCTAAATAGCTAGATTATCTTATCACTTTTCGAGTCATTTATACTGCTCATCGCTTAAACTGCGCATCGCTCAAATAGTTCAGCTGAAAACAACCTTTGCTTAAAGAGTATCGCTCAACACTAATTCGCTCAAACGGACTTCGTCGAATCGGTATAGAACCATATTTATATAAATATAATGTGTGTGGATCAGTTTATGTATGTGTGTAAGTTTGTATGTGTAGAGATGTAGGTAAGTATGTAGAAAACATAATTTTAATGAATACCAGTTCTTATATAACATTTAATTAGTTATGACTAACGTCTCAAGGCAAAGACTATCGGCCTCATAAGGTAGAATTATTAAGATACAAAAATATAAAGAACAATTGTGACAAGGAAAAACTTATGTGCAAGAATGATAGAAAAAAATAGTAGTTAAATATATAATTTCTTACAGATTTAAAAAAAAAAAAAACCTAAGTTCTTTACGCACAAAGCCTCTTAGTTCTTTCGATGCATGCTTAAATGGATGAAATTTTGCATATAAATATGTATGTATTTTAATAAACATCCACGTAACTGCATTACAGAGAGAATTTAACAAGTTTTTCTGTTTACAATGCATCTTTCTCTCTCTCTCTCTCTCTCTCTCTCTCTCTCTCTCTCTCTCTCTCTCTCTCTCTCTCTCTCTCTCTCCATTCTGACAGTTAAGTGACGCATTTATGATTCTCGTAGCTTCAAAATTGTGAAATCTTTGCTTTTAGCATTGGAGCCGTTTTCCTAGTAAATTAGTTAAGCAAAAAAATCACTAACAGTTTTATGAAATTTTTTTAAGGATGCTGCAAAAAAGATTCTTTTTTTCATGTCGATAGAAGCTTAAAAAATAAATATTTTACAGCAAATTGTTTATTTACTATGAAACTACGTACATTCCACAAACGTGTGTATTTATTCCTTTCATAATAAACGCATTAAGAAGAGGTCCAGTTACGGACGAAACTGTAGAGCATTTCTACATATACACATAGTCTTTTAATTTTCCTTATGTGGATTACTTTATATTAAGTTATTTTCTTGTTAAGGAAGATTACATCTGAGTATATACAACATAACGAAGTGAAAGGGTTTGCGCCTCGCTATGAATAGTAATGTTATAATAGGCAGAACAACCCATACAAGGTTACTTTGCTGTGAGAGATCACACCAAAATCTTCCAAGTTAACTAATCAAAAGTGGCCAGCGTGGTGATGAAAACTGGCCAAACCCAAACATAAAAATATAACCCCGTATCTGCCACCAGTCCCCAGCAGCAGTGGAACAGATGCCCATGGTGGCTGGCTGTTATCTCTCAATGCATGGGATGCTAGAAATCTCTGGACTAGAAGAGGCCATCAGTGGAAACTGAACCTTGCAACATACAACGTCAGAACCTTGGCTAGGGGAGAAGACCTTGCTCTGTTACTAGAAGAGCAGAAATACATAAATTAGGATATAATAGGATTCAGTGAAATTAGAAGAATTAGGAAGTCTCATATAAAGTTAAGGGAGAGCCATACATTTTGCTTCAGAGGACATGACAGAAACGACGAAAATAAAGTGAGTTTTGTTATTAATAAAGTCTTACAGGTAACAAAGAAGAATTTTACCGTATTTATGACAGAACTGAAGGATTAATTATCAAACTAAATAAGAAGTATAAACTAAAGATCATTCAAACGTATGCACCACAACATCCCACACAGAGGAAGAAATGAAACTATTTATGAAGATCTGGAGATATTTATGAAAAAACATAAGACTCAATTTACATTTGTTTTCGACGATTTCAATGCTGAAGTAGGTCATAAGAAGGTATGACAATAAGCAGTACATGAATTTGGAGTAGGCACAAGAAAGAAACCATTTTGATATCATGAACACCTTATTTTTATAAAAAGGAATCGACATTAAGAAGACCAAATGGAGAAGGGCAAAATTTAATAGATTTTAAGTGATAAAGTTGATTTGAGAAAGAAAAGGAATAATCCTGTAATTAGAGGAAAATCAGATGAGATTAGTTAAACAATACAAAATAGGTACTTCCAGCTAAATGATAGATGGAAACAAGTAAAGATGAAATTAACATTAATTTAATAAGATTTGTATTGGAATCAGCACAAGAGATACGTAGAAAGGTTCCTACACAATATCAAGGAAAACTATCAGAAAATTGATTCCATCAATGGCTAGAATAAAAAAGCTAGGTTACGGAAGGCAGCTCTTGTTCATAAGAACCTATATTCAAAGATTGCTTTCCAAGTTTCTCAGAAAATATGACCATATCATAAATCTCTGAGACCACTCGTAACATCAATTTTTGTCCTATTTTGAGAACCACAAAACGAAGCAATATGGCAGCACCGTGATTCGTTAACTGACGGATTATAAAAATATAGTATTTCTATGTGCACTATTTCAAAATGCAGAGCTATTGTGTGTCCATAGCATCTGCTATATAGAATATTAAGAAGAAGAGCAGATAATTGAATTCGGGCATGGATCATCTCTATTCTATAATCACGTCATAAATAATGTATATATATATGCTTATATATATATATATATATATATATATATATATATATATATATATATATATATATATATATATATATATATATATATATATATATATATATATGTGTGTGTGTGTGTGTGTGTGTGTGTGCGTATGTACGTTACAGTCAATATCCAAACCCTGACAGGTTGTTAAGTGACTGAACTTTTCCGGCAATATATGCTAAGATAAAACCTATGGCACGGTAGATATACCACCTAGCACGGTATATACACACATACACACACATAGTTATGTATATATATATATATATATATATATATATATATATATATATAGATACATATATATATATATATATATATATATATATATATATATATATATAGATATAGATACACATATATATATATATATATATATATATATATATATATATATATATATATATATATATATATATATATATATATATATAGTAAAATTGGGCAAGAAAAACTCAAAACAAGAAACTTTTTATTTTCAGACGAAGAGGGCAGATATTCAAGATTGACCGAAGCTGAAGTGAATGCGGTAATATACAGATGACCACGCCATGACGTGCTGTAGTGGTGATATAGCCACCTACCACCCACAAATGCCACCACTCACTCATGCCCCAACCAACGACCTCTGCAGCCACTTACTGCGTCCATCGGCTGCAGTTATACTACTACACTTCCAAATTCAGGGCTGCTGCGAGAAAATTTGCAAACTGTTTTCAGTGGCCAAAAAACATGTAAGTAGGCAATCGTTGTGGCAGTGGCTTTCTCTGTCAATAATCTTTTTTTCTTACAGGATATGTCGTAGTCTGTCTAAGGCTGCTGTCATCCACCGGGAAGCTACCAACGGATATGTGATACTTACCCATGGTTACAAAAACCTCATATTATAGTCTGGAAGCACCAAATATCATTGGAAGTCTCTCGTTGCCGACGTCACATTACGATTGTAGATGGCTAAAAATCAATGACTTTAATACCACGTGCACTTCATGCACAACCAATACAAAGTTTATCACATTTCCAAAAGGCTAAAATCACAGCCAGATCTTTGTTTTGACAAACCTTGGAATGGGTCTTCTCTCACATTTCCACCCTGGGTTGATGTTACTCACCAACAGTTAGTCAACGCAGACTCCTATCTTTTTTTCGTCGACACCTCTCCAACTTTGCTCTCCACATTAGCACGACCCATGCAAGAGTTCGCCCATCTCCTCACGTCATAACCAGAAGTCTTCCATCCGGAACTATGCCAAACGCCAACGGTTCCTGCCAAACATGGTATTTATCACTATATCAAGACGACAGGGCACCCTATGATTTCTAGATTCAGGCGTCTGGCAGCCGCTAAAATACACGTTCGCCAAAATGGAAGAAATGAGTCTTTAAAAAAGGGTCTCAATCACATGGCTGTTATCCTTACACCTCATCCTGAAGAAAGATGGCTCTCTGTGACTGTGTGGTGATTACAGGTGCCTGAACATGCATATAAAACCGGAGCAATATCTCCTCCCAAACATTGCTGATGTGACCTCTTATTTGCATAAAGCGAAGGTTTTCTTCACGCTTGTTCTCCTGGAGAGGTATTATCAGGTACCCATGAACCCAGGAAACATCACCGCCCCCTTCAATAAATGCACCTTCAATTACTCCTGTTTTTGGTCTTCGTAATACTGGGGCCAATTTTCAACCTCTTATGGATGGCATCTTAGGTACCTCCCCATCTGTTTATAATACCTGGATGACATACTTTTGTTTTCTTCCTCCAAAGAGGAATAGCTCCGTCACCTACGAATGGTATTTAACTGCCTACAACAGAACAGACTTGTAGTCCGGAACGATAAGTGTATCTTTAGCCCCAACAAAGTATCGTTCATAGGGCATCACTCCTGAAGGAGTCCAACCCCTCCCTAAGATAAAAAGTATCACACATTATATAAAGTTGAACAAGAATTTTGAAAGCATCATAAATCAGAATATGCTTAGAATTATCCTCCCATGCCCTTTTCTTATCCCTCTCCCGCATTCTCTCCCTCCTTTTCTCCCCTCTATGGCTCCCTCAAGGGCAAGCCAAAAGACCTGAAGTGGGGTACCCTTCAAGAAGCAGCTTTCTGTAACGAAAGGAATGCCCTATCAACCACGGCTGCTCTTACTTATCCCACGCCATATGCTCCTCTCCTCTCCATCGATGCCAGCTTCATCGCTAATGGTGCAGTACTCGAGTAAGTAGTTAACGACTCACCCTGCCCATTGGCCTTCTTCAGCAGAAAACTGTCCAAGGCGGAATCCAGCTACTCTACCTTCGATCACGAAGAGCTGGTGGTGCGTTTGGCTGTCCGTCACTTTTGCCACTTCCTAATATGAACATCCTTCGTCATTTGCATGGACAACATGCCTCTGATGCACCTCTTCACTTGACAGTCCAATGCCTGGTCCATCCATCAGCACCTCCCTGAAAAAATTAATACTGTTGCCAATGGCATGTCTAGAAATACATTGGCAACCTTCACTTGGGATTAAATTACAACGTCTTAGCATAAGCCCGACGAAAAGATCCAGATTACCAAGCATGTAGGACATCCTGCACATCCCTCCTCTGGGAAAACACACCACTCGATGACTCCAATGCCACTATACTTTTTGATGCCAATACTGGTACACCACATGTGCCGACAACTTTCAGATTTCATTCATGGCCTTTCACATACCTCGCGCCCAACTACTCCATAGCTATTGAAGACGAAATTCATTTGGCACAGCATTAGTAATTATGGTAAGGATTGGGTCCATACCTATACTTCATGCCAAACTTTAAAATTACATCAAACATGGATTCAAGAATGGTCACCTTGCCTCATCCTCAGCGTCGTTTTTGCTCATATTCACGTCGACGTGGAAGATCCCCTACACACATCACAATGACATCGTTACTTGTTTACCGCCAAAGACCACTCCACTTGCTGGCCTGAAACCATTCCCCTAGAAACTGCCTCATGTACATCTTACTCTCAGGGTGGAATGCGGAATTCGGTATCCATGAGCATACTGCTTCTGAAATAGGTACCACTTTCGTCTCTCAATTGTGGATATCATCAGAAAATCTCCTGGACATCACCCTACATCAGAAAACCGCCAACAACTTTTATGTCTCGCTGCAATGACTCCAACTGGTTTATTCAACTTCCGTTGGTCCTCCTGGTACTAAGAACCACTCCTAAAGATTCCTAGGATTTCTCGCCAGCTGAAATGATGTATGGCGACCCATCTACAAACTCTTTCGATAATCTCTGGTGCTTAACTCACTATGTGGGAAAATTCACCAACGTGCGAGTGAGCTGTTAGGTTGTATCTAGGAGTCAAAGTGAATGCAACTAAATTTTATCAAACAGAAATCGAGTTTATATACCATGATAAGTGGGCAAGAACATAACAAAAATTCAAACAAAATAAAGCATGAGCTACCATGCTTACACATGTTGGTTTATTATGAGTGGAGGGATGAGCAAGAGATAAGACAAAAAACCGCTACAGTGATCAAGCGTGAATGAAACATGTGTGGTACACATGTCTGAACTTAACACCTAATTAATCTCCTGTAATAGGTGTTAAGTACAAACAAAGGACCATGTGGAGATTGCGAAAAGTTTATATATATATATATATATATATATATATATATATATATATATATATATATATATATATATATATATATATATATATATATTTCAACTATCAAATTACGTAAATTCCCGAGATCCAAAACTCGCCTGCTTCATATTGCATAATTTGATACGCAAAAGAAAATCTCCAAGCTCTGAGAAGAATATGTATCTCCCAGACAATCATATATATATATATATATATATATATATATATATATATATATATATATATATATATATATATATATATATATATATATATATATATATATATATATATAAACAATGAATATCTAAAATGTCTCTTAACTTTACACTTAAAACAAAACATGGTGATTACTTTTCTTTTAACGGAAACTATTCTTAAATCAACCTCGTACTTCAGTTCTTAATCAGGGGATATAAAAAAAGAATAAATATATTCTATAAAAGAAATAAGATATTTTTATACATATATATATATATATATATATATATGTATATATATATATATATATATATATGTATATATATATACATATATTTATATATATAAATATATGAACAAGATATGGTACACAGTAAACGGCAATCACTCAATAACTGTATATCTTTCTTACTTTCATAGTCTTATAAAGACCGCCATAAGCTTATTAAAAGACAGTAATTGAGAAATTCCTGGTGGTGGCATCACAAAGAGTTACTATATATTTAATCATTTTGCTTGTTTAATCAGGTTTCATGAAGTGAGACGACTGCAATTCCATTTCCTTTATTCTTATTGATATTGATTTTATCAATCGTTGAATTTAGATTCCATTTGCTGTCCTTAATATTGGTATTAATTGAGTAAAGTGTATATTATCTGTAGATGACAAGATTATAATGGCTTCGTCGAACATACTTACTCCTTATCAGCCTTCCAAAAAAATGGTTGGTTGATTATATTTTTAATAAGAAAGGCAAGACAGAATCTGAAGAAAATATTAAGCTCTCTAGAGACAGTTAATGTATTCCAAATTTTCAGAGACTTGAAAAGATATAACCCTTATCCATCTTGAGGACGAAAATTCAGATATTGGACCTTTTATTTGTATATAATTGAATCTGTTATTTTATATCATTATGGTAAACCTGTCAAAATATATTTCTTTTAGCCCTGCTCTATTATCGAATACCTTACCCGTGAAAATAATGATCTAGTTAGCATGATGCTGTTTCATCTCATGAGTTTGATTTTCTAAGTATAGTTATTTTTATTATATATTGTTCATATCCTGTATACTGCATCTATTTTCATGACTAATATAACATGAAACAGATCAGGAGTTTTTAATCATTAATGCTTCATGGTAATTATTCTTACTCAACACCGTAAAAACTAGCCACTTAATATCCAAATCTTCCGTACCTTCATAAACTGGTGATTTTATTGCATGAGGAAATGTTATTAGACCTTAGGGAAATTCGAAATAAGACTTGTTTCCACACTGAATTCTATTAGTGTTTGGATTTTCTTTTTTATGTCACATGCCAATTCACTGTCCTCTTAAAATGGATTTATGCAGAGTTCCATTTCTAGCTTTCCAAATTCTAGTCTGGAGCCAGTGTACGTATCTGTCTAACTATCTATCAATCTATCTATATATCTATCTATCCGTCTACCTATCTCTTTATCTATATCTATCTATCTATCTATCTATATATATATATATATATATATATATATACATATATATATATATGTATATATATGTATATATACACGTATATATATATATATATATATATATATATATATATATATATATATATATATATATATATATATGTGTGTGTGTGTGTCTGTGTGTGTGTGTGTGTGTGTGCGTATCTGTGGGCCGGTGTGTGTTCGTAAATGTATATATATATATATATATATATATATATATATATATATATATATATATATATATATAATATATATATATATATATATATATATATATATATATATATATATATATATATATATATATATATATATGTATGTATATATATATATATATATATATATATATATATATATATATATATATATATATATATATATATATATATATTTGTGTGTGTGTGTGTGCGTATCTGTGGGCCGGTGTGTGATCGTAAATTTATATATATGTATATATATATATATATATATATATATATATATATATATGCGTGTGTGTGCATATATATATATATATATTCATACTTACATACATATATATATATATATATATATATATATATATATATATATATATATATATATATATATATATATACATATATACACACACACACACACATATATATATATATATATATATATATATATATATATATATATATATATATATATATATATATATATAGTTTATATACATGTGTATGTATTGAATGCCAAATGGTACATCAGTAGCTTGGTTTCAGCCTTAATATACGTTTAAATTCTCAAATATCTATCATCATTGCTGCTCGAAAAGCTGCTGTGCATTACACTTCCTGGATGTTAACCCACGAAGAACAGGACTAAATCATAGAGCTTGTCACTACGTATATGCAGTATAGTAGTAGTCCGAGTTTGCTTAGTTCATACATACTCGGAATGAGATGTCAACCAAGATGTACGAGTAGTTTTGTCCTTTGCTAAAGAGCCTTAACGGACACCCAGTTGAAGCAACGTTAATTAATGTGATATTCATCTAAGGTATAAGGACTACTGACCTACTTATTCACTTCCCCCAGAATGAGGGCAATATTCTTCAGCGGAAAAAAAACCTGTAAATTGAGCAGGTTTTGCTTTTTTGTTGTTCTAATCAATGACACCATTTCATGAAGTTAAAACATTTTTAAAATGAGGAACTTAGAGAGAAACACTGATTTTTTAATGAAAAGAAAAGTCTTACACAGGTTGCATAAAAACGCTCACTATACCATAGTTTTACACATTTTTACAAATATTTAGTCAGCAATTGTCAATCTTAAAAAATAGTTGCATACTCACACGCTTTGACATGCAGTAACGATGGAGGATGTCAAATATTTCCATTTAGTTTTTTCGTTTTAATCTTCGAAACATAAACTCACAATACAGTTGTAATAGAGTAGCCTCTGGAAACTGTACTATATGAAGTAATAAAAAGATATATTTTTTTAAATGAATGGCAAGTTAGACGATGTTGTATTCACATCAAAGCACTGTAATTGGATGTTCGCTTATCAATAACAAAAGTGACGCTTTCTGGGTTATTAAGTTAATGACTGCGTCATTGGCTTTGTTAGGCTTGGAGAAAATCGTAAACAAAATAAACCGATACAAATTAGTAAAGAAAAATTAAAATATAATCCCCATCAATAATTTGATTCCTTGGCGTTCAGCCGAACTTTCGTAAAATAATTATCCAAACTAACTACGACGTCAATATGGGAAGATAAAACTGAACGATGGAAAAGAATAATAATCTAAAAACAAATATAAACTCCCTTTGGATCCTGCATTGCTTTATATCCTGTTAAAGCTACCATGTCAAATGGGGGTTATCTTGTTACCTATGCACACAAGAGAGGGTATTTCACCTGAAGTGACTATAAAATTCTTAACCTAATCGGTCGTATTTCAAGGGGTTTTTGACATATCATAGCCATGTATCTTTGTTATTAAATGTACCTTAATAAAAAATGGAGTAAATATCTATGAAGTGTAGGTACTGCATTAAAACTATCTAAAATTAAACAAATGCGTTGAGAATCAAGTTTACAATTTATATAAGTAAATAGTTATAGAATAATATACAACCAAATTCAAATTATACTCTAAACACATTATGCATCTTCTTGTATCCTTTGTGTGAAAAAAGAATGTTTAAAGGGCCAATGCAATTTTGACAATAAATAAATCAGACGATTATCAGTATACTAATCTACTTGTAATGAAGGAATCTAATACGATTTGCGTAGACTTATGAAAAGTTATAAATATAAAGTCATAATGGTTTTTTTTTTTTTAACAAATATTCATTACCAAGGAATGAAGTATTAGAAACTATTTGTAACAGTAGTATCTATATCAAAGGTTTGGAGTATTTAAGTTTATTGAAAATTCCCAAATCTTGTGGTATTTATGTTGAAAAATGGAAAATATTATAAGCATTGTTTCTTAATATCTTCAAAGTTATTATTTGGTTAAGTTTATTTTGAGTTATTTGGTTATATTTCATAACGAGGAGGATAAGCAAAACAAGCCCGAATTTGTATATTTAATAACACTTGTGTACAAAGTGAGAGAGAGAGAGAGAGAGAGAGAGAGAGAGAGAGAGAGAGAGAGAGAGAGAGAGAGAGAGAGAGAGCATATCTTCAATAAGAACCTAATTACTGTTACAGAAACCTCCGTTTTATGATTCCCACTTGGCCATCTTGTATACTCTTCCAGCTGTTAGGTATTACCAGAGAGGCGAGGTGAATGTAAGTGACTTTATTCAACAAGATAACGAGCTTTTATACAAACAGTTGAGGGCAACATTACGCAAAACTCAAACAATGTGAAACATGCTATGGCAAGCTTAAACGTGTTTTTGTATTATCAGTTAGGGATAAGGCATGACATAAAAAAAATAGCAGGGCAGTGTATGAGCGTGTATGAAACACAAGTGGTATATGGCTCCTACCCTAAATATAACCTACGTGTGAAGTAGGGCGCCCTACCATACAGGCGAACTGTAGGCGGGTCGTCTTGCAGGAGATTTGTAGCTTTTAGGGGATGAAGAGAGACACAGTCTTCTATGCGTTGTGGTGTTTAAATCTTTCGATATGTGTTGCTTCTCTGCGAGCTTGCAAGTCTAGCGGGAGGGAGTACATTTTCCCACAACTTATCGAAGACGCATGGACGACCTACTAGTCGCCAATAGCCATACACCATTTCAGCTGCCGATACATCCAGTGCGTCCTCAGGAACAAGTAGTGGCGATGCTCCGTAAGCAACGAGGAATTTCTAATGGTATTTGGTGCTCCCAAACAATAGTGTGAGTGTCTCATACCCGTGGGTGGGGATCTGAGATCCCTTGGCTGCTGCCAGGCGGACATCAGCAGGATTAGAATGACTACGTCGTGTCTTTGAGTGACATTAGTAGAAGCACGGTCTAGGTATATGCATCTCAACCGTGGGTAGAATGGAACGTCAAGCACCAACGTCTAACAACAACCGCACACCATTACCATGTACAATAAATAAAATAGATTAATGACGGGGTAAGCCGCCGTCACAAGCTTGACCTACTTACGCGTATTTTGATTTTTCTTTATTTTTTTTTTTTTTTTTTTTTGCCGGGGATGGTGAGGGAGGGGCAAACTAACAACAATATGCACATTTCTTGGCAGCCGCCCCGAATCTGTAGTGGTGGTACATAACTGCGGCTGATGGGCATTAGTGAGTGGCTGTAGGTGTCGTTGGTTGGGGTGTGAACAATTGTAATTAATTTCTTTTGCCCTTCTACAATCGAAACTATTTTACCAGCGTTTCGTTAACTGCAAAATTATTATAGTAATATAACCATTCAAATTTCCTCCTTACATAATTATATTACTCAGTCTCTCCAAATACTTTACTTTACAAGATTTTCTTTTATTTCTAGGTGTGTTTTAATCTTCCTTCTAGAGAAAGGTTTCTGGACAGTTCAACAGTTACCTTGATTCTTTTTTCAACTAAAATAATAATAATAATAATAATAATAATAATTATAATAATAATAATAATAATAATAATAATAATAATAATGTAAAGGACATTTTTCTAAAAACTCCACATCTAATTCTGCTGTCTCGTATT
>NC_090731.1:51188392-51190892 GCF_036898095.1 Palaemon carinicauda
CCACGTAACTGCATTACAGAGATATTTAACAAGTTTTTCTGTTTACAATTAAACTTTCCTGGAAAATATGTGATACATGCTTCACTCTCTCTCTCTCTCTCTCTCTCTCTCTCTCTCTCTCTCTCTCTCTCTCTCTCTCTCTCTCTCTCTCTCTCTCTCTCTCTCTCATTCTGACAGTTCAATCAAGCATTTATGATCTTCGTAGCTTCAAAGGTGTGAAATCTTTGCTTTTAGCATTGGAACCGTTTGCCTAGTAAAGGAGTTAAGCAAAAAAAAATCACTAACAGTGATTAGGAAATTTTTGAAGGGTACTGCAAAAAGATTTTTTTTTTTCATGTCGATATAAGCTTAAAAATATTTTTCCAGCAAATAAAGTTTTTTACTATGAAACTCCGTACATTCTACAAACTTGTGTATATATTCCTTTCACAATAAACGCATTAAGAAGAGGTCCAGTTGCGGACGAAACTGTAGAGCGTTTCTACATATACACATAGTCTTTTAATTTTCCTTATGAGGATTACTTTATATCAAGTTATTTTCCTGTTAGGGAAGATTACATCTTAATGGAGACAACATAACGAAGTGATAGAGTTCGCGCATCACTATGATCAGTAATGCTATAACAGGATGAACCACCCATACTAGGTTAGTTTGCTGCGGGCGATGAGATCATTATCTTTCAAGACCACTAATCCAAAGTTGCCTGCGTGGTGATGAAAACTGGACACACCCAAACATAAAAGAAATAACAACTCTACCGCCAGTTCCCAGCGGCAGTCGAACAGGTGCCCATGGTGGCTGGCAGTTACCTCTCAATACATGGGATGCAAAAAATCTCTGGACTAGAGGAGGCCACCATTGGAACTTGAACCTTACAACATACGACGTAAGGGCCCTGGAGAAGACCTTGCTGTGGTATAAAAGAGCTGAAATAAATAAATTGCGATATAATTGGATTCAGGTAACAAAGAAGAATTTTGTGGCACTAACGACAGAACTGTAGGATTAATTATCAAATTAAATAAGTATAAATTAAAGATCTTTCAAACCTATGCACCAGCAACATCCCATACAGAGGATAAAATAAAACCTTTTTATGAAGATGTGGAGATATTTATGAGAATAAAAAACGGGAATCAATTTACATTTGTTTTCGGCGATTTCAATGCTAAAGTAGGTCATAAGAAGGTTGGAAAATAAGCAGTACATAAAATTGGTGTTGGCACAAGAAATGAAAGGAGACATGCTTGTAGAGTTTCTTGAAAAAAACAATCTTGTTGGCACAAGAAATGAAAGGAGACATGCTTGTAGAGTTTCTTGAAAAAAACAATCTTAAAATCATGATCACCTTATTTCTAGAAAAGGGAATCGACATGGAAAAGTCCAAATGGAGAATTGCAAAATTAATTGATTTTATTTTCAGTGATAAAGTTGATTTGAGGAAAAAATAAACAATCCTGTAACAAGAGAAAAATCTGATGAGTTTAGTTAAGCAATACAAAATAGATACTTCCTGCTAAATGATGAAATTGAAACAAGTAAAGTAGAAATTAACAGTTATTTAAGAAGATTTGTATTGGAATCACCACAAGAGATAGGTGGAAAAGTTCCTAAACAAGATAAAGGGAACCTATCAGAAAAGTGCTGCTATCAGTGGCTCGAATAAAAAAGCTAGGTTACCATAATTTTAACCAAACGTAACATTAATTTTTGTCACATTTTTTGAACCACAAAACAAAGCAATATCGCAGCCCCGGAATTTGTTAACTGACAGATTATCAACATAGTATTTGCATGTGTACTATTTCAAAATGCAGAGCTATTGTGTGTCCATAGTATCTGCTATATAGATTATAGAAAAGAAGAACAGATAACTGGATTCGGGCATGGATCATTTCTGTTCTATAATCACGTCATAAAGAATGACTAAACCAGCAATGTTTTTCATCCATTTTTGGTATGTTATGATACAGAGTAATAGTCGCCAATAACATAAACGAACAAAAAAATGGTGGATATGGGACTTACCACTAAAATGAAAGGCCGTACATCAGCAAATATACAACAAAACAATGTCCACAAGAGCCATTGAAAAGTTGTCATTAAAATTTCATAAACAGTTCATGTCAATATAACCATTATGAATCTCGTTTTTCTGTGTAAAACCCTTTGATAAGGCATTTTTGGATTTCTTTCAGTATTTGGAGGCATTGGAATTCTGTATTTTATCATGATGAAACGTTATGTTTTATTTTTGTGTGTGTGTGTGTGTGTGTGTGTGTGTGTGTGTGTATACCAAAGATAAATATTCAATATGTTACAAACTACCGTTAATAATATCAAAATGATATACGAATTCTTATAATAATAATCATTTTCATCTCTGTAAGCTGAAGAGTTAAATTAATATTCCAATAGTTCGCTTCACAGTAGAAACTAAATCACAAAGGACTGAAAATGAGATTTCAGAAGACTGTGTGATGGAATCTTTTCCTAT
>NC_090731.1:51193392-51206691 GCF_036898095.1 Palaemon carinicauda
CTCCAGAAACTACTTCGTATGTTAAAACGATCGTATGTTGGAGCAAATATTCCCATAAGAATACATGGTAATTGATTTAATTCGTTCCTCAGCTTAAAAAACCATAATAAATCCTTAATAAATGGCTACACATAATTACACGTGACATTAATACAATGCCTGTATAATAAATATATATTACAAACCAGAAAAAGAACATAATAATGAAATAACAAATAAAAAATGGGTTTTAATGTAACACTTTACCTTAGCGATAGGCCAGCGCAGAAGTAGGGACTTCTACGCAGGAGGAGACGGAAGATCAGCGAGGAGGTAGGGACGGTGACTTTGTACGATAACGTGTACGAAAACTTACACTAACTTACTCTACTATGTGAACTTTAACTTAACTTAGCTTATTTTTTTTTTTTTTTTATAATTTCATATTTTTTTATTTTATACATTTTTTCTTTTCTTATTTTTAATTATCATCACTTTCACTCAATTCGGTCTTCCTTTTCTTTGCTTCACTTTCTTTCTTTTCATCATGATCACTAGACCGTTTTAAAGATTTTTTAAAGAAACTATCGAGTGAGAGTTGCTTTGTACGGCTTTTGAGGATTTTTCTAAAATGCGTTAAGCAAACATCATCGAACTGCGCAACAACACGGCAAACCTGAAGTTTCTCTGGGTGATGCTTGTCGATGAAATCAACGTGTTGATGATATGCCAACATCTGTTTTATTTCCGCCGTTCCTAAGATTTGGCCTACCTCCTCGATCTCCTCCGACTCACTCAACTGCGCTTGGAACTCATCATGCTGCATGGCTTGCAACTCCCTGAGTTCCTCGGTGGTGAGCTCTTCATGATGCTCATCGACGAGTTCAGTGATGTCATCTTCATCTACCTCCAGACCCATGGACTTGCCAAGGGATACAATCTCTTCGATGTTTTCCTCGGCGGCAAGCACAGGTTCATTCTCGGGGCCAAAACCTTCGAAATCTCTGGGAGCAACAGCATCAGGCCAAAGCTTCTTCCAAGCGGAATTCAGGGTCTGACGAGTTACTCCCTCCCAAGCCTGATCAATGATCTTTAAGCAGTACACGATATTGAAGTGGCTCCTCCAAAATTCACGCAAAGTTAAGTTGGTGCTTTGGGTGACATCAAAGCACTGCTTAAATAAGTGCTTTGTGTAGAGCTTCTTAAAATTCGAGATGACTTGCTGGTCCATGGGCTGGAAGATAGGGGTGTTATTCGGTGGAAGATACAACACCTTGATGAATTTGTATTCGTCGATGATGATATCGAGTCCGGGGGGGTGAGCGGGTGCATTGTCCAAACAAAGCAAGCACTTTAAAGGCAAACTCCTTTCCTGAAGATACTTCTTGACAGCAGGGCCGAAAACTACGTTTACCCATTCCACAAAGATATGCCTAGTAACCCAAGCCTTAGAATTAGAACGCCATAGAACATGTAGCAGGTCTTTATTAATTCTATGTGCTTTAAATGCCCTAGGGTTTTCGGAATGGTAAACTAACAGAGGCTTAATTTTGCAGTCCCCTCTGGCGTTGGCACAAAGCGCAAGAGTCAACCGATCCTTCATTGGCTTATGTCCAGGCATTTTCTTCTCTTCGGCGGTAATGTACGTTCGACTAGGCATCTTTTTCCAAAACAGACCGGTTTCATCCCAGTTGAAAACCTGCTGCTCTACGTAACCTTCCTCCGCCACAATGCTTTCAAACTTTTTAACAAAGTCTTTAGCAGCCTTAGTGTCCGAACTCGAAGCTTCTCCATGACGAACAACTGAATGAATCCCGGTCCGTTTCCTAAATTTCTTAAACCAACCTCGAGACGCCTTGAATTCCTCCGTCGTAGGATTGGCTGAACTCTCCCCGCGTCACCCCGAGAGCGCGCTGCCTTCAAGTCACTGTAGATAGCGCTGGCCTTCTCACAAATGATCGTTTCCATGATCGTATCGCCAACAACCTCCTTGTCTTTGATCCATATTAACAAAAGTCGTTCCATCTCTTCAAGGGTAGGGCTACGACGTTTAGAAATAATCGTGATCCCCTTCGAAGGTTTCACTGATTTAATGGCTGACTTCTGTTTTATGATCATCGAGATCGTCGACATATTCCGGCCATATTGTTTAGCGAGATCGCTAACACGTACACCTCGCTCATGCTTTTCTATGATTTCCTGCTTTAATTCTAATGAAAGCATAGACTTCCTCTTTTTCTCACCACTGCTACTACTTCCTGAACCGAAACTAAGCTTTTTAGGACCCATGATTACGGAACACAGAAAACAACACGTGAAAAGGTAAGATAAAAAACTGTTAAAACTAAGCGAATAGAGGACAACCACACGATGCGCACGCGATGAGAGGACTGATCAAGGTGACGCTCGATTGGCGTCCCTCCGATGTGCTGCCGTCTAGCGGCGTCAACAACAAACTAGGCTGCACGCTTTCGAGAAAATTCCACGGGTAAGCGTATTGTTTACGTCGTATGTTGGAGCAACACTTCGTATGTTGAGACAGAAATTTGGTCGAATTTTACTTTGTATGTTGGGACAATCGTATGTAGAGGTATCACTGTACCCTCTTAGGTGAGGGGCTTGTTAACTCGAGCGCTCACCGGCAACTAACTACTCCCTTCGTTACCAAAATGCAACCATTGATAACATGCTGACACATAGGTTTTTGTGGAATACTCATGAATATTAAGTTCAGTTACCTTGACGTAAAACCCACACATTTATACATACATTTGGACATTACTCCCCCCTCCCCAAGCTCCTCACTCCGGGAGGAGGTTCGCACTCACCCTCACTAGTCTATGATATATAGAGGACACTCCAACCCGGAATAAGCATGGCATGTACTAAACAGAAATGAAACATAAAATATATATATATATATATATATATATATATATATATATATATATATATATATATATATATATATATATATATATATATATAGAAATCACCCAAAAAGAAAAAACTCATCATCCACAAAAAAATAAAAAAAGGAAATCTTGGATGTAATAATGTACACAACACAATATAAATATTTCCACTCATTTCTTCTTAATACCTCTGCAACCAAAACACAGAATACCCAAGATGAAAAAAAAATCATAACATCAGGTCTATATAACCTCATCAATAACCTCCCTCTGGTTGCAGGCAATACAGGCTTCTTGGGCGGGACAGGGGTAGGAATAGATATTCATTCATCCCTCGCTTTTACTTATCTGGGTTTATGGCACAATTTCACAACACAACTCACCACCACTGTTTCACCATTTATTTAAATCACTACAACACTTGCACTTGCAGCTTTCAACCGGGGGCCACTAGCCGTTTTCCCAAATAAATCATTCATCTTCCCGCCCTTCTCTTACATCATAAAGATAAGGTATTCACATCTACACATTCTCTAACACTGCCTATCCTCAAGGCTGAACTTTAATCCTGCAGCCACTTGCGATTTTGGAACCGCCTCGGCCCCAGAAACCAGGAATCATATAAATACATGAATAATACAGCATCCGCCTGACGGATCTCACTTGACCTATTTAACCTCTGATTGTTTTTAGGTTCACTCAGCAATGTTATACATATTTCGACAATCAGCAAAATTACAATAACATTTAACGAGTAAATTTAGCATCAACATAAAAGAACACATTGTCATCATCAAGATTATTTAAAACACTTCAAAAGAAGAAATGAGGTCTATTCAAATAACAACAACAGCAAAGGAAAACACAAATTTCTACTCATCAACTCGAGGGATCTCACGTAGGCAAGGGTAAGGAGGAAAACTTTTGAAAACTACCTCTTCAGGTACCACATGTATGTGTGCCTGATGATGTTCAGCCACTGCGCCATTAACAATACTTTGTATCACAACTGTGTTAGACTTAACCATCTTTACTCGGTACGGACCCAAATACGCTGGCTCTAGTTTTTGTTTCCTATGTTGTAATCGTTTCAAATACACATGATTGCCCCACAAATAATTTTACCGGTGCAGTTTTGAACCGACCAACATTCTTTGAGCTGTGATTTTCATTAGCTCATTTCAAAAACCTTTCAGTGGTGTTCATTACTCTCCTCAACAGATTTAATAAACATACACGGTATTGATCAGTTGAATAATTTGGCAATTGTTGCGAATTAATGAATACCGTATATGGTAACACAGGATCCTGTCCGTACACTAAAAAGAAAGGCGTGTCCCTAAGCAAAGCATTATATGCAATGTTCAAAGCTAGCTCAGGTGTAGGAAGCATGGCGTGCCAATGAAGAGGGTTATCAGCCACTAAGTAACGTAAAATTCGCACTACTTCCATATCATGCGATTCCACTAATCCATTTGATATTCAATTTTCATCAAGTCTGTGACCAATTTCACCTCCTTATTTATAAACTCAAGACCATTACCACTTATTAAAATTTTCGGGCAACCAAACCTAGTAATGAAAGAGCTCAGCGCCTGGGCTAATGAATTGGTAGATTTATCCAACATTGCGTAAGTCTGAGTGTACCGAGTAAATGCATCCACAAATACACATATATACTTATGTTGTGTTAACCCGATACATCCATATTCTCTCAATAAAATTTAATAGGAACCACAAGCCACTTTCTTTGAAACAGTTACAAACATGACAACCTTTTATGTAATTCTCTATAGACTTTTTCATACCTAACCAGAAGAAGGATTCATGAGTTCTCCTTGATGTTCTATTAATCCCTAAATGCCCTGTATACGTATTTGAATGTACAATGTGGATGGCTCGTTTAATTAAAGAGGGAGGAAGAACTACCCGTGCAAAAATTCCCCTCCCCTCTTCTCATAAGCATAATATAAGACATCATTTTCAATAAAAAAATTTCTCACGAGGCACATTTAGAAATGACCGATAACTCTCCGATTCCCCTTTAATCACTGCTCGCACTCTTTCCATCCATTCCTCTTTTTTCTGTCCCTCTTGAACTTCTTTTATATCCTAACCTCCCAAGTCAATCAAACCTGCATCATCTAGGCATTCATTCTGGACACCCCTGGTCATGTCCTCGGTCACCCACATATATTCCCCTTCGCCGTTTGTATCTCTCTCTCTCTCTCTCTCTCCCTCTCTCTTTCTCTCTCTCTTGCTCTCCTGAGTCTACTCTCTCTCTCTCTTTCTCTCCCCTGTCTCTCACCCCGTTTTCTGAATGCTCATCGGGAGAATTTTCATCCCGTTTTCTATTCTCTTTATTTTGATGGGGGTCTTCAATATTTTGATATACGTTCTTTGTTCCTCTTTTGTGCCCTAGTTGTTACTCATATCACTGTACCTCCAGAGAGAGCATCAGCAACCTTGTTAGCTTTACCTTCTATGTGGTGAAAACCCTTTATATTAAACTCAAACAATCTCTCAATCCATCTCGCTTGACGAGAGGTTAAATCCTTTTTGTAATACAAATCACATAAGGGGCGATGATCACTTTGCAACTCAATCGACTGACCTAATAAAATAAACCGATGCCTCTCTAGAACCCAAAGAATAGCCAAAGCCTCTCAATCGAATGTACTATAATTCTTTTCTGCCCATTTTAACTCCCGGGAAGCAAAACAAAGGTGTCCCTCTCTGCCTTTATCATCTCGTTGAGAAACTACGCCACCAATAGCTACTCTACTCGCATCTGTTGTCACTAAAACCGGGCGATCAAATCTAGGATATGCAAGTAATTCATTCCTAGTTAAGGCAGCTTTCTAATGGTTAAAGGCCCTTTCTTCTTCCCCTCCCCAATATATTACTTTTTGTTTCTTTAAAGCATCTAAGGGTCTCGCTATCTCTCCAAAACCTCTTATGAATTTACGGTAATAACCAGCAAGCCCAGAGAACCCAGCTACATCCTTAGAGTTACGTGGCCTGGGGAAATCTCTAATAGCCGCTACTTTACTGGGGCAGGGTTGGATACCTTCTGGGGTTATGTGACCTAAAAATTAGACGGGTTTACAAAAATATTTGCACATTAACAAATTTCTTTTCATACCATTACATCACAACGCTTCTAAACCTTTACGAATATTATTATTTTCTTCAGCCGTTTTCCCTGTAATTATGATATCATCTAAATAAACAAGAGCATTATAGCCAATTAAGGGCAACAAAACCACCATCATTACTCTAGAAAAATGACTTGGAGCATTTTTAACACCGAAAGGAAGAATATTAAACTGAAATAATTGATCGTTAGCTATAAATGCCATTTTACATTTACTGTCTTCCTGAATGGGTATTTGATGGTATCCAGATTTTAAATCAACAATTGTAAAATATGTGCTATCCCGTACTTTCACGAGTAATTCTTCGATCGAGGGCAATGGAAATGCATTATCCTTAGTGACTGCATTCAATTTCTTATAATCAATACACAATCTTACCGAGCCATCGTTTTTCCTAACAGCTACAATTGGAAAAGCCCAGGGGGATTTGGTCTCCTCTCTTATCCCTTGTTCCCTTAATTTCCCTTTCTATCTCTCCCTGGAAATGAATAGGTACCTTATAAGGCATTGGCCTGATCGGCTGCGCCTGCCCAGTTTTAATGCTAAAGGGAAATTGATCAATCCTCCCGGGTGGCTCATCTCCAATTGCAATTACATCAGAATAATTATTGGCAATGTCTCTAGCTAGAGGATGATATTCTGAGGGACATAATTTTCGCGCTTGCATAATCAAATTCTGAATGCATTCGTCTGTGCGGGCTGGAGTTGTTGTGGCTCCCAACATCCCATTATAATCAATTTCACATAACTCTAATTCACACACAGAATCACTTCCTAAAACAAATCTTTTATTTGACAAATTATATCAGTTATGTTCTCTTTAATTTCTGTCAAGCCCTCTAATATCATATGGGTCCAATTATCATTGGGTTAAACAACGACCTTGGTTCCTTCCGCAAAATGGCGACATGGGTCACAGATATGCTCGTAAGGGTCTGAGGGGACAACACTTCTCTCTCAGATACAGCTGTTACCCTACTTAAATGTCTCTCCAAGCTAACACACGCACTTACTCTCTCATGACTTTTTATCGGCAAAATGTACCCTCCTGCTTTTACTGATATTGTAACTTTTCCCAAAAAAATACAAATTTTATTATTAGAGATAAAGTCTTTTCCTAAGATAGCCTCGATTCCTGGAATTCCCAAGGTGGGCAAGACAAACAAATCATATGTAAACTTCACAGACCCCACCTTGAATTTGACGATTGTTGTATGGTTTATGTGTAGTTTTTGGGCTCAGCCATGTCGTCCTGATGGAAGGTTCCATTAGGCAGCTTTCTAAGGAATATTTAGCTACAGTGATACTCCCAGAGAATTAACCATAGGTCTCCAGAATTCTAACTCCTGGTGCGAGTATCCTTAATATATCTTTAAGGATATCGCATAATATCAGGGGACGTATTATTTGATACGACACATAGCAATATTCACCCCAAATAGATTTTACTCTTTCAGGGGTAAGAGTGGCAAACGAAGAGGAGCCGTTATCAAGGCACCCGGTGGACCCCCTCCCTGTACTACTACGGCGCATCATTCCTTTGAAAGTAGCATTTAAGTACGATACTCTCCCTCGTTTCTCTCGGTGTTGTTACTGTTTTCAAGGAATATTACCATGCAATCTCCAGCATCTTCATCCTCTGGAAAGTTGAGTATTTGGTCTTTCCTGTGTATAATTTATAGCTCCCTTCTCATAGTTTTATTAATATAATTTAGGTGTGTTAAGTGGAGCACTGCCATCTCTGGAGGCGGCTATTTTGAGACAGCTGTCGCACGCCATAAATGCAATTATTTAGTTAGTAGTCCGATGCTCCCGGTATTTAGTTATAAAGAAATTTCTAGCTAGTTAGGCAAAATTATACTAGTGAAGATTGCACATACACATATAATATTTCCTATTCCAATTATTCGTATATGATAGGGCCTCAGTGGTATCACTCGTAACCGTGGTCCCCACTCAAGTTAGGCTACCCTAACCCGTTTAGTATACATTAGTAACGTTAATCCCATTGTTTAACCTCTAGTATCATTTCTATTAATTCGGTCGGGGATATATATATCCCCTAGAATTATTGGTATAGTTCAATACATTTCTCTTTTAGAGAAAAGAGGATAAATCCTTCTTCACCCCTGAGTACCGCCATCCCAGCCAGCAACCCTATCTTCCGTCATCGCCAATGAGTAGATAACTCCAGCTTGATATGGATAGTGTTTTACTGTCGATCTTCTTTGCTGGCGAGTATCCCGGCTTTGATGTATGACAGTAACTCAGAGTGTATTGTCTTGTAGCCGACAATGTCATCGACAGAGGAATCGTTATTCCTCTGCCAGCTATGACATTGTCGGCAAAGGAAGCTAGGCTTCCCTAGTCTACAACCGAAAGTGGACGGCATAATTGCCGCCTCCTTTCTCCCTTGTGGACTAGAAGACATGTCTTATATTCGGCAATGTCACCCAGTAGGGGAATTGTTATTCCACTGCCGGCCATGACGGTGCCGGTATAGGAAGCTAGACTTCCTTGATTTACAGCCGAAAGTAGACGGCATACTTGTCGCCACCTTTCTCCTCAGTAAAATATAACACCCTTTCCCTCCCCCTTCTGTCCTTTAGTGCCAGCCTAGCCGTCACAAATGTCCTTTGGCCGGTATTCTACAATCATCCCCACTTGGCTGGCTGACTGGGTTACCAGCTGGGCTCCTACAAACGGCGGTTAGGTTACTGCCTCAACCAACCCCCTAACGGAAGCAAAGCTTCGGGAAAGGTTGAGCCGGCCCTGACGGCTGCCGGTGGGAAACCCAATATACCGTTAAGAATTCTTCAGTCTTCTCTTGGACTGTCATCCGCAAACCTTGTAACCGGCAGTACAGCAGGCAACAGAATTTGTGGCTGGATGGAAGCTAGAATCAATGTATTCCTCCCCTTCCATTAGAATTCCCATTCCAGGAAGAAGGCTGTAGAAGGCACTAGCCCCCTACACTCCTAGTTATTGTACTAAACTATAATGATACAGAGTCCTCCTTCCCATCCTTTCTCTCTCCCTATCAGCTAGCCTAGCCCCAGTAGTATACCGGTAGAACTACAGTATATGACAATATAGTAGCTAGTATTCCTGCAGTATAACAATACAGCAGTTAGAAAACTACAGTATACAATGATACAGTAGTATAAATCTTTCCAACATACTCTGTGTATCCTTTCACAGTCTATTGCTGAGACCGAATAAAATGTTGAGGTGAAGTATTTCTTCAACATCCTGATGAATCCCAGATCATCGGGATACTGATTATTACCGTCTAGTATTAATATTCTACAAGTGGAGGAGTTAGTGTAAATATTCACTGACTCTGGCTCTACGTACGAGAGTTATTTCACTCTGTATTTTCCCTAATAAGGAAATTGAAAATATTAATTATGACGGAGGTCACAGCAATTGCTGGGAAAGGAAACACAGATATATGTCTTTCCTACTTCTTTTCTAGCTTACTATCCTAAGCTATTAGAAATAATAGTAAATAATACTATTGTTCAGCATGGGCATTTATATCAATGATATAAACAACTGAGTACTCATTTCACCCTTTTTCTCCCCTACAGGAGGAGCCAATGGTGAAGAGTACAGTTGTGTTCTGCAATCACAAGAGTAAGAACTTTGTGGGACTACGATGTACAGGTCTCATGCCCCCTGCTGCATCGTATCTGGATCCCTGAGGTACTGGGACTCGTATTTTAAGCATATATTATATCAATGATATAAACAACCTAGTACTCATTCACCCTTTCTCCCTTATATGAGGAGCCAATGGCGAAGTGTACAGTTGTGTTGTGCAACCACAAGAATGAGAACTTTTGTGGGCATACGATGTACAGGTCTTATGCCCCTGCTGCATCGTATCTGGATCCCTGAGGTTCTGGTACCCGAAGGGTCACTCCAATCGCTTGACCTTGCTGACCGACGGCTTTGTAAAAGATATCCCTGACGCTATGTAGTTAAGGGATACAGCAAGGGAAACCCATCAAAGGTGAGTATGAGGCTTCCAGAAGAACTCTCCAGGACTTTACCTACCCAACAATTCTTTGAGGTGCCTACTGTTCCCTAAGGCTCAATCAAACACGTTTGTGCCTCAGGTAGAGGTCCAGCCTCCCTCTATCCAACGGACAGTGGACGCGTATATCAACAAGGCACTGCAAGGTTTGGACATCCACCAAGATCGGATGTCAGAGGTGTCCATTGACACAGGACAGAACCTAGTGGAGAGGAAGGTCGGAGGAGGCTGGTTGAAGAGGTGTGTATGAGTAAGAGTCTGTGTTGTCTAGCCATTAGTGAGCAACATCGACCAGGAGGTGATAATGTGAAAGGAAATCTGCGCCGAGGATTGGCAGTATGACATCAACAACTAGAAACTTACAGTGATATTTGACACTTCCAAATTATAATGTGAAGTTCGTTTCACCATTGCCAGAGATGGCAGAACCATTAGCAGCAACTAGGTGGCAAGTGGCTTTGGCAGAAGAAAGCGGCAAGCACCCGTGTCTACCAAAAATTGCACAACGTACCTACATCATGTAAATAGAAAAGATTAGTGACAGAGGTGGGCGTCTGTGTCCCACTGCATTCATGTCAGCTATGGTCGATGTTGAATAGTTATTCACTTCGTCAGGAGAGGAGGCATTGATGGAGATTTTGAAGGTGGTGAAGTGGCTATCTATAAGGGCGTCTACTTTGGTCATCTCCACATCAGTACAAGGACTATATATATTTAACAACTTTAGTACACACAAAGAGTTGTTGTTTTGAGGTCTTACCTCTGCTCCACTAACATTTGTTAGATTAATGATACAGATTTTGGGAGATATAGAAAAGGTTTAGTTTATCTAGACGATGATATTATATTCAGTAATAATATAGAAAATCATACGAATAACTCATAAATTGTACTAGAAAGATTTACAGTTACAGGATTAAAGATTAAGGTAAAGAAGAGCCAGTTTTTAAGGTCATTAGCATACTTACGCCATGTGATTAATGAAGAATGACGACGCATGCAAGCTACCATGGCCCCTTTATTCAGGAATTTGCAGCATTAACCCAACCACTAACCCAATTGACGAAAAAGGAAAGGATTATGAATGGAAGGATAATCAAGAGATAGCATTTCAATCATTAAAAGAGAAGTTAATGCAAGATCCTATTTTAGAATACAAAAACTTTGCCAAAGATTTTCATCCAATATGTGACGCTTCAAGTACATGATTAGGAGCGGTTCTTTTGCAGAAAGTGGTAACGATAATGAGATCCTTCTATTATGCTACCTTGGTGTTATGTGCACCTGAAGAAAATTATAACACCACTTGAAAAGAATGTTTAGCTATTAATAGGAAGTTTGGGCATATTGTATATGTTCGTAAGGATGCATCCACACGGTCGAACAGTGTTAGTCGAACACCAGTTATTACCAGTTAACACTGTGAAGTTAAAAGAAGTGCTGATGACGTCAATAACTGGCACCAAGGAATGACAGATTCCTTGATGCCAATTCCTGTTCGTAGAGTCTGAGCTTTTGGCACTATCCTGAGGGACACAATGGACAGAGTCTTACTTGTTTACCGAATGAACTTCAGATTTCACCTTCCCTGTAAACCTGGGTAGATGTAATTCTGTTGTGGAGAAACGCTGCCATTGTAATAGAAGAGATGCTCAGTTGCTAATTGAATTATCTCGGCAAAACCCATGTTTATGAAACATCAAAATAGATGTTCACAACGACAGAAGTACAATGTAGCGGTAATCAATAAAATTACGCCAGAACCCAAAAAGTTAATTGTCTTGTACTGGTTTAGAAGACGAAGAAGAAAATAAAATCAATTTTTGGTCAATACAGAAGAACTGCGCAAATTGGAGAAATAATAAAAGTCGGTGCAGGTACGGAAGACAATTGCACCCCAAAATTATAGTGTCTGGATGACATGACAATTTTTTTCAGCTAGGGATACCCAAGCCTCTCATATGCATAAAGAAGTACTTGATCATAAGAAAAGACGTAACTCTCTCTCTCTCTCTCTCTCTCTCTCTCTCTCTCTCTCTCTCTTCTCTCTCTCTCTCTCTCTCTCTCTCTCTCTCCCTCTCTCTCCTCTCTCTCTCTCTCTCTCTCTCTCTCTCTCTCTCTCTCTCTCTCTCTCTCTCTCTCTCTCTCTCTCTCTCTCTCCAAGAACTGAAGAAGCAAACCATGAGCATCTTATCTTTATCACTGAAAATTTTAATTTAATTAACATCACAGAATACTAAGTATGATTAGTCTCCAATATTGGTTATTTCTTGGAATAGTGTAAGCTATACGTTTCACATTGGTAACAATAACAACATCATTTCACTGATAAGTTATTGTTCTAAGTCAGGCATATGTGAATCTATGTGGCCTCCAGACGTGCTTCTGGGGAATAAGTACCTTTCATATGTCCCATGTTTAGTTATAAAAGGTGTTACCTTCTCCGATAAAACATAGAAAGTGATTAGGTCATCTGTATATAGTTTCTAAAGTTCAATTCATAATCAATGTAAGGTTCCTTTAAAATGGTTAAGTGGCGTCTGTTTTCACTTCATCTTTGCAACCAGTTTTAATTGTCCTGAAAAAGGCCGGAATAATTATGTTATGTAATTTATTTAGTCACGTGTTTTTATCTTACGGTGTACCAGGGTTACACTTCAATTAAAGCTCAAAGCTACTACTTGTTTCTCGAGCAGAGACTGATAACACTAACATTCATACCTGTGTGTTGCTAGCGGACATCAGAGAATTGTCTGCCGGTCTTTGCCTAGTTAACTGTATATAAACCATGATAGACAACTTCATCTCGTACTGCTGTTTATTACGATGTCAAATTTCTTGGTTTCAACGCATTTAATGGTAAAAGTATTTATCCGACAGATGTTAGTTCGACCGATTAACGAACAATTCAGCATATTATTTAAATATAGTTTTCGATGAGCTTATAATAAAATTCTGGTTAATGAGGTTTCTCAGGGAAATATCGGATAGTGGGCTTCATTATTTTTCTGTTTATTGAATTTCTTAATTTCTCTTATATTAAATTCTTATTTTATATTTTTTTTTTCTAAATATCAATACCTGATAAAAGAATACTTAATGTTCCCAATTATCATGTTTTCATTAACTAAAGAATGAGAAAGAAGACTCCAAGAAGATAGCATCTTTGATCTTTTTCCTACGTAGATTTACCATTATTATTTTA
>NC_090731.1:51206714-51211714 GCF_036898095.1 Palaemon carinicauda
GTCAGATAAAAATGAAGAAATATATAAATATATATACATATATATATATATATATATATATATATATATATATATATATATATATATATATATATATATATATATATATATATATATATATATATATATATATATATATATATATATATATATATACATATACATATATATATATATATATATATATATATATATATATATATATGTATATGTATATATATATATATATATATAATATATATATACTGCATATATATATATATATATATATATATATATATATATATATATATATATATATATATATATATATATATATATGTCCAAAGCTATTCATATTGAGAGAATTTCTTTTTCGACAAACTTGCCGTTAAGGATAATTTTCACCGCCAATGCCAAAAAAAAAGCTGGGCTTTTTCATCAAGTATATAACGAGATTCCTATGAAAATGTTCCTGTTACCTGACACCAATGAATTCAATCACATGCCATGCCCAGACTCCCAGACTTTGATAAAACTTTTATATGTTTATTTTTATTTTACCACTAAGAGAAAAGATTCTCTCTCTCTCTCTCTCTCTCTCTCTCTCTCTCTCTCTCTCTCTCCTCTCTCTCTCCTCTCTCTCTCTCTCTTCTCTCTCTCTTTCTCTCTCTCTCCCTCTCTCTCTCTCTCTCTCTCTCTCTCTCTCTCTCTCTCTCTTTATTTTTTTTAATATATATATATATATATACATATAAATATATATGTATATATATATGAATATATATATATATATATATATATATATATATATATATATATATATATATATATATATATATATATATAATATATATATTCATATATCAAAACAAAGAGGAGCGTGGTATTGAATTTGATAGTGTTTGGGGGTAAAAACTCTTTAAAAGAGTTCACTATGAATATTTATCAGGAGAATGTTTTTAAGCAAATTTATATAAGGATGTAGACCAGTTTCTAAAATAAGCAATGAAGCGATCATATCATCCTTAAGACATATTATGATCATTTCACGTCCAGAAACCACTTGTACCGAACCTTATTTTTTTTTTTTTTTTTTTTCTAAATTAACCTTCACGTGTCGGGTCAACACATGTCTGGTACACTCCGAACAAGAGACTCCAGAATGTCCTACGATGAATCATTTCAGCAGTATAGATGAAAGGGTTATCAATGCATCACTTGCTATAGTAGTACAAGTGCATATGGATATGTTACTTAGAATAGATAATAGATAGATACAGGATCTAGATGATGCTGATAAATGGTGACAGAGATAAATGTGAAGAAGGTCTTATCTATTTCAACACAGCAGAGGAAACTGCTTCATTTATATTACTTTGGGCATATTATATATTTCAGAAATTATTATTATTATTATTATTATTATTATTATTATTATTATTATTATTATTATTATTATTATTATTATTATTATTATTATTATTTTATTGAATGTAATCACGACCTCAGTAGCACTGATTTTGTACTGAGGCAGCGACTATATTTAATGAAACTTGCCTAAAAGAGGTTCTCCGGCCGATATTATTATTATTATTATTATTATTATTATTATTATTATTATTATTATTATTATTATTATTATTATTGTTATTATTATCATCATTATTATTGGTTATGCTGTAGTATCCAAACGTTACACTCCTTCACTGACGATTGTGGTTACTGCAGCAACCAGGAGTGTATCAGAGGAAATTTGTTGTTGTTAGATTGGCCCTTTTTGTGTTGGAGACAAGGGTAAGGTTGAAGTGGTTCGTTTTTGTCTGTTGTTGTAGGTTTCCATTGGCCAGACGCGGTGGTATATATATATTTATATATATATATATATATATATATATATATATATATATATATATATATATATATATATATATATATATATATATATATTTTTTTTTTTTTTTCAAGACATGGTTGGAACACAGGCTCTTGCGTTGGTAGTCCGTAAGAGAGATAAAGATATAACAGGGAAGATTATTAGACTGATGAAGAAGAGAGGGTTCTTTTATGTTACCTTGATATTACTTTAAATAATATACAAAGACATTGGTGGATATGGATAGCTACATAAAGGAGATAAGAAACGCGATGAGGCGACTCCTCTTTAGGTCCACGATAAGGAAAATAATCACAGAATCTGTCAGTAAGAGAGAAAGTGTTATGGTAGAGTCCCAGGGAAGAAGTAGATCGTGGGAAGGAACAGAAGAGCAATACGTTTGAGAGAAAGATAAGGACGTAAAATATTCCTTGGTAAGATCTCAAGTAAATAAGAATAGCGGTAGAATTGAGTGAAAACGAAAGAATAAAGTTCAGAGAGAAAATAAATAAAATATGAATTATATTTGAAAATCAAGACTCGGTTAATGTGGCTCATTTCCGTCTGGCATTGCGGAAGGTAATAAAGTTATTGTTACGTAACGACAGCAGTAGGCGCTGACTAGTCGGCCATCTATCTCGTAAAAAACTAGTATTCAGCATTAATGGGCAGTCATGTTTAGTCTTTAATCTAATCGGAGTATAATGAGGTGTCAGTTGGTAGCAGGTTCCGCTGATTGGTGCGAATGATATAGGTGCTTCTAAGGTTACGCTCATTATTATTATTATTATTATTATTATTATTATTATTATTATTATTATTATCAGTAGTAGTAGTAGTAGTAGTAGTAGTAGTAGTACAGTATTATTATTCCTTTATGCAATTCCCACTTAGATAATATGACAACTCATTAACATCAGAATATTCTCTTTAATAGCTCATGAGAATTGACAATAAATTACAATGTTTATATCTATACAAAATATCAATTCAAACAATAAAATAACATTACCTCAGGTAATTAGTAAGATGACAATATTAAACTAATAACATTTAAAGACTGTATCAACTTATGACGACATTACCAAGTTATTTGAAATGTGATATTTGTCAAACATCTGGTTCGGAAGACCTTCATTAATCATGCGAGTTTTCCCTTCTATATTCACCGAGTGGGAAAGGATGCAAATAATACAAAAGATTAATTGATATTCAGTTACCTGGAAAACGTAATTAGGATAGTTGACCAAACTATTGCACTACATTAGAAAAGATAAAAAGAAAATTTAATTTTCATATATATATATATATATATATATATATATATATATATATATATATATATATATATATATATATATATATATATATATATATGTATATATATATATATATATATATATATATATATATATATATATATATATATATATATATATATATATATATATATATCTTTTGAACAAGGGCAGCCAACTTGCAGCTTAAGGTGTCAATCACCAAAACTCATTTGCGGCGGTGCAGATTCTCCTTAATCCCGATGCTTTCGCTTCACTGAGACAATGGAAGGAAAATGACAAACTAGGAGATATGGCATACACATTGCCACATCTTCACTGGGTTAGTTCACTGAGACCTTTGGTTAAATCCTATTAAATGCATGAAGATTAGCTTCCGCATTCACTGTCTTGCACAATAGGCTTCCGTAAAAACCATGGTAAGTTCTCAGCGTCGTGTATTTCGCCCAGAAGAAAGAAAAATGGCTTACAATGTCTACCAGTTTCTTAAATGGGAAAATGATAATGAAATTGTTAAATTTGGAATTGACCAAGCAATCAAACGTGTCACAGATGCAACCAACATATAAAAAACGACTTCGTTTCAGATTTTCAAGGAAAATTGGGTCAAGGGTATACTGATAACATTATAAAGGAAGACATGAAAATGGTCTGAATTAACTAATTCGTTGAATCTTTCGTGATAGAACTAACTTCATCTTACGAAGTCACCATAACCACGTTTGATAGACCTTGGCTAACACAACCTTTGTTGTAAAAGAATTTTGTCGATTAATTAAATAAATTCTAAAACAATAAAATCACCCATGTAAATATACCATATTAAACATAGTTAATTAAATCCTTTGTAAAGAATCCTGTCTTTTAATAATCAATCAGAATTGAGAACTGAATTCATTTGATATCAAAATTAAGATTATTTCTGTTAGTATGATAATCGTTTTATAACAATTTTGCTCTTTGTTATATTTAAGAGTTTCAACTTGTTACCACGTGGTTGCAAAGAAAAAGAGCGAAGGAAACTATTTGGAGAGAGTAACAAATTAAAAGATTATATTCTTAGACCGTTCAAATCCGGGTGAATGACTTATTAGCTGACCCTTTTCTCCTTTTCTTGGCTCGCCCATAGATTAAAGCGGTCAAGCCAGGTGTGCTTTGAAAATGACCCAAGAGAACTGGCAATGCCGCTATTGGGCTCCGAGTTTGCTCTTAAAATGGTTTGACTATACCCATAGATGCAATATAACAATAGAACTCCTTGTGTCCATATATCTTTTTGTTTATTCATACATTCTGTCAGTGATAATGCATAGTAACTTCGTAGTATTTGGATGCTATGCACGCGAAAAATAAAAGCTCAAATATAAATGACCAACATGCATGTTGTCGTGCAGACAGAATTAACGTTGTGTAAGCTACTATTAGCTCGATTCATTATAAACCAGAGGACTTTAAAGATGGTATGAAGTCTCGATCACTAGGTATTGTTGTTTTGTCCTTTGATGAAATGAGGGATAAGAAAGAATGGAGCTACGACAAAGGGGCAGAAGTCTTATATAAACCGCATGGAAATGCACAGGTGATTATGTTGCGAGGTCCTTTTTTTTTCTTTATGATACATCTCAGGTAAAATTCTTAAACATTTTATCACTCAGTTTTTCAATAATTTTCCATTTAGAGATCAACAACAGGGAAAAATAAATCCATACACGAATCCATCACTTACTACCCTGGAAGATGGTTTAAATAGGATTTGATTTAGCCCATGATAACACACAGCTGCCTGCCTTTAGGCTAAAATCAGTAACAACAGTTGTGAGATTAACACAAGCTATGTTCAATGTAAT
>NC_090731.1:51216714-51221714 GCF_036898095.1 Palaemon carinicauda
AACTATCCAAGTGTTCAGAATTCAACCCATGCATCACAAATACTATCTTCGGGAAAAGAAACAAATATAAGAGTACCTAGAAATATCCAAGGTCTAAACACTGGTACTCGATTATATCATCGTAAGAACCCATGAATGTAAAATGTAATGATCGCAAGAGCTGCCCCTTTCACGGAGGACTGCTGGGTTGACCAAAGTCTTGTCTACTCAGTTATAAAAATAAGACCTAAAAAGATCGTTAGAAAAGGATAAATGTAGAGGAGGACCAGATTCAAGACCAAACATCTATATGACTTGTCTACAAAACAATTATATCAAAATGACCTTGGCAATAAACTACCAGATAAATACCCTCTAGATAGTAGAGGACACAGGGAAAAACTTAAGACAACAGTATGAGAAACAATTGGCATGAGAGATTACAAACATGAGGAATGGTTTGATGAAATTGACGAGGAAATCATAAAGCTAGCAGATGAAACAAGAAATGCACTAACTAATTATCTGAGCAATTCCACCTCAGAAAGTAAAAGACAAGATCATAGGCGACTGAAAGATGATTTTGAAAGTCCCGCAAGAAGAATGGAAAATGAGTGATGGATAAGCAAGTCTGAAGAGATGTAAGAATATGCTGACAGAATGATATGGAAAACTTTCTCAGCACTGCTGGAGAACTGTATAGTCCCATCTCACAAGGACTAGCTCCATTTAGAAATAATTATGGCACAAGAATCCTCAAGGGTGAAATAGAGATCCTTAATTGGTGGAGGGAACAATTCCAGGAATTATTGAATAGAGATCGTATAATTGATGAAAACGCCAATAATACCATACCATAACAACAAGTTCATGAGACACTAGACAGAATCCCAACCTTAGAATGAAGTATAATTTGCAATACCTATTTTGAAAAACAAGGCTCCAGGTATAGGGGGCATACCAACTGAATCTTTTAAAGCATTAAGTCCTCTTCTTCACTTGCATTTCCATAAATTCTTCGAAAAACTTTGGATCAATGAAGAGACGGCAGAATGCCTAAGATGTGATATAATGGCAATAACCTTTAAAAGGAAAGGAGATCGATCAGATTGTTGCAATTACAGGGATATTATGCTTCTATCAGTAACAGGAAAAAATCCTCAACAAATCACTAATGCCTATCTCTGAAAAAAAATACTACTTGAATCTCAAAGTGGCTTTCGGCCGGCCCGGGGGACAACCGACATGATTTTCACAGAGAACAACAGAAACCATTATACGTAGAATTTATTGACCTAAGAAAGGCCTTTAACATTGTTAAGCAGGAGGTCCTTTGGGGTGTGGTATTCAAAGAGATCTGTGATGGTGCCGAGTGAGGGTTGTGAACTCAAAGGCAGGATGCAATCAACTGAGTTCTATTGTTATAGAACACTCTCGTTAACAAGACAGACAATGTTACAGAGGAAACAGCAGACATGAATTTTCATGTTCGTTTAGTGCGAGGGAAGAGCGAAGATACAAGCATAATATATGTAAAAGGAATTATGTACAATTGTGTGACACACGGTTGGTACATGGCTTCCCCCTAAAAATTACATACTGTACATGTTAAATATGGCGCCCTGATCTGGAGAGGCGAACTGTAGGCGGGTCATCTGGTAGAAGATAAGCAGGTTTTAGACGATCAATGGAGACCCAGTCTTCTTTGCCCCGAATGTTTAGTAGGAATGCTTTTGGACTGCGTCGGATCACAAGGAAAGGGCCCGTATAAGGGGGCGTTAGTGGTGGCTTGCTAGTGTCGTTACGCAGGAAGACGTGCGTTGCAGAGTGCAAGTCCGTTGGTATGTGATGCTTCGCTGGGGGCTTTTAAGTCTGGCGGCACGGAGTAAATTTTCCCACGACGTGACGTATGCGCTGGAGATCGTCGGAGGAGGTTGTAGAAGGAAAAAATTCGGCAGGGATGACCAACGGGTCCCCATACATCATTTCAGCTGCCGAGACGTCGAGGGCGTCTTTAGGAGTGGTCCTTAGTCCCAGGAGGACCCAGGGAAGCTGAGTAAACCAGTTGCAATCCTTGCAGCGGGACATCAAAGCTGCTTTGAGGGTGCGATGAAAACGTTCAACCATTCCATTGGCAGCGGGGTTGTAGGCCGTTGTCTGATGTAGGGTGATGACCAGGAGATTCGCTAATGACGTCCACAATTGAGAGGTGAAAGTGGTTCCCCTGTCAGAAGTAATATGCTCAGGGATACCGAATCTTGAAATCCATCCAGAGAGTAAGGCAGATGTACATGAGGCGGACGTTGCAGTTTCCATGGGAATGGCTTTAGGCCAACGAGTGAAGCGGTCGATGACGGTAAACAGGTAACGATGTCCTTGTGATGTGGGTAGGGGGCCTACAACGTCGACGTGAATGTATGCGAAACGACGCTGAGGTTGAGGAAAGTTGCCCACTCCTGAATCCGTGTGTCGATGTACTTTGGAAGTTTGGCAAGAAGTACAGGCGCGGACCCAATCCTTAGCATCCTTAGAAATGCCGTGCCAAATGAACTTCGCCTTCAGCAGCTGTGCAGTAGAACGGCACGAGGGATGTGAAAGGCCGGGAATGAAATCAAACACCTGTCGGCGCATGGGAGCAGGAATCCAAGGTCGCAGTCTACCAGTACTGACGTCACAGAGGAGGGTGGTGTTGGAGTCTTCGAGGGGAAAGTCTTCCCAACGGAGGGACGTGCAGGATGTCCTACAAGCTTGATACTCTGGATCCTGTCGTTGGGCTTCAGCCAGGGCGTTGTAATCCAATCCTAGTTGAACGGCAGCCAACGTGTTTCTTGACAGGGCATCGGCAACGGGATTCATTTTCCCAGGGACGTATTGGAGGGTGCAATTGTATTCAGCCACGGAGGAGAGATGTCGGCGTTGACGGGCGGACCAGGCGTCAGACTGTCGAGTGAAGGCGTGCACCAGAGGCATGTGGTCTGTGCGAATGACGAAGGGTGTACCTTCTAAGAAATGGCAAAAGTGACGGACAGCCAAGTGCACCGCCAGAAATTCTCGATCGAAGGTAGAATAATCCGATTCTGCCTTGGACAGTTTTCTGCTGAAGAAGGCCAATGGGTTGGGCGAGCCTTTGACCACCTGCTCGAGTACTGCACCAATAGCGACGTCGCTGGCATCGGTAGAGAGAAGGAGAGGGGCGTGTGGGATAGGAAAAGTTAGAGCCGCAGCAGTTGATAGGGCCTTCTTTGCATTGCAGAAGGCTGCTTCTTGAAGGGGACCCCACTTCAGGTCCTTTGGCTTGCCCTTGAGGGAGGCGTAGAGGGGAGCAAGAGTGGCGGCAATGGCTGGCAGAAAACGGTGATAATAGTTGATCATGCCCAAGAATTCCTGCAGAGCTTTGACGGTCGTGGGCGTGGGGAAGTTCTGAACGGCTGCTACCTTCTCAGGGAGGGGATGGACTCCTTCAGGAGTGATACGGTGCCCTAAGAAGAACACTTCGTTGGCGCCAAAGGTACACTTGTCGTACCGGACTACAAGGCCGTTTTGTTGCAGGCGGTCGAGCACGATGCGCAGGTGACGGAGGTGTTCCTCTTTTGAGGAGGAGAACACAAGTATGTCGTCCACATAACATACACAGAAAGGGAGGTCCCCTAAGATGCCATCCATGAGACGTTGAAACGTTGCCCCAGCATTACAAAGGCCAAAACAGGAGTAATTGAAGGTGTATGTACCAAACGGAGTGGTGATGGCGGTCTTGGGGATGTCTTCTGGGTTCATAGGCACCTGATAATACCCCTTTAGGAGGTCGAGCGTAGAGAAAACCTTCGCTTTGTGCAGGTAGGAGGTCACGTCGGCAATGTTTGGGAGGGGGTAGTGATCCGGTTCTGTTTGCATGTTCAGGCGCCTGTAATCCCCGCACGGACGGAGGGAGCCGTCTTTCTTCAGAACGATGTGTAAAGGTGACGACCATGGGCTGGAGGCCTTTTGGCAAAGGCCCATTTCCTCCATTTCGGCGAACGTCTGTTTGGCGGCTGCCAATCGTTCCGGTGCCAGACGTCTGAATTTTGCGAAGACTGGGGGTCCCATCGTCTTGATGTGGTGATAAATTCCGTGCTTGGCAGGAACCGTGGGCGTTTGGCGAAGTTCTGGACGGAAAACTTCCGGGTACGACGTGAGGAGGTGGGCGTAGGCATCCGTGGGTGCGCTGATGTGGAGAGCCAGGTTAGAGGGGGCGGGTTGAAGAGGTGTCGACAAGTACGAGTCTGCGTTGACCAATCGTTGGTGGGCGACATCGACCAGAAGGTGGAAATGAGAGAGGAAATCCGCACCGAGGATTGGCATTGTGACGTCAGCAACGAGAAACTTCCAATTGAATTTACCGTTTCCGAACGATAATGTGAGGTTCTCGTAACCGTAGGTGAGTATCGCAGATCCGTTGGCAGCTACCAAGCGGACGTCGGCAGATGTAGACAGACTACGTCGTGCCTTGAAGAGTTTCCTTGGCAAAAGAGAACGACAAGCACCCGTGTCTACCAAAAATCGCACGCCCGTTCCTGCATCCTGTAAAAAGAAAAGATTAGAAACATGGGAGGCCACCGCCACAAGCGATGGCCTACTTACACGTTTTTTGGCCACTAACAATCCTCGGCACATTTCTTCGCTGTTGCCCCTAATCTGAAGTGGTAGTAGCAAAACTGTGGCGGATGGGAGGTAGTAAGTGGCTGTAGAAGTCGTTTGGTGGGTGGTGGGTGGCTTTGTCGCCGCTTCGGCACGTCACGGGGCAGGCGTGTATGTCATACGGCATTCATGTCAGCTTCGGTTGACGTTGAATAGGCATCCTCGTCGTCAAGGGTGGAGGCGTTGATGGAGTTCTTGAAGTGGCTGTCCATAAGGGCGTCGGCTTTGGTCATCAAGTCCTTTATGGGTAAACTATCGACATCGGGTATGGCAGCGAGTACAGGTTCGGGTAAACGGCGTATCCAAAGGGCACAAAGTAGGTTCACCTCACGAGGAGAGCCGTCTGC
>NC_090731.1:51226714-51231714 GCF_036898095.1 Palaemon carinicauda
ACAATTCTCCAAAGACGGCTGATAAAAGGCGATATCATGTGAAACGTCTCCCTGGAATCCAGTCCTACTATAGTTGTCTTTATGGTTAAAGGTTACAGTTAGGGACAAAATTCATGGCAAGCCTTCGAATTTAAATTCTAATCTTGTTCTTTCTCTATTGATCTTTTTAAAGATGTCTTTTCGTCTCCATATTTTGATGATTTATAATTCAAACACATTTTACTGGCAACGCACTTCACGAAATACTGAATGATTAGGTAAGAAGTCTAATTGGGGAGCTTGAAGTATAAACTACGATCCAGTTCTCTCTCTCTCTCTCTCTCTCTCTCTCTCTCTCTCTCTCTCTCTCTCTCTCTCTCTCTCTCTCTCTCTCACTCTCTCTCTCTCTCTCTCTGATATAAAGGTGTGAAATTTGTCTTCATATTCATTCTTTACAGTGCGTGGAACGATTTCAATAAATCATTGATATTTATATACTTTATTATAAGGAACATTAAATTCATCATTATAACACCTTGAATCATATTGTTACATTGCTCTAAATATGGTAAATTGGTTCTAAAGACATCATAATTAGAATGGATGTTAAAAAAAAAAATTAGAAGATCAACATTTTAGAAATATATCGTTTGTAGTTAACACCGAACTTATGTGTAACAATAAAAGGATTTCAAATCTAAAAGCGAGCTGATGCATCTCACATCGAATGTCGCATCATGAAATCCCGCGATGGAGTTCTATTAGAAAAATAACCTTCAAATATATGGTAGAGTTTAGGTTGAAATAGTTTACCATATAATTAGGGAATAGGGACATAACGAAGAGCATCATACTGTCAGCCTATTGAGCTGTAACTAACAGATTCCAGTGACAAGAAAGCTAACGGGGGTCAATCATCAGCAATATCCAGACTGTGATGTCCAGTAGATGGGAATGTGTTACTCATGTGGAGATGCAATTTTATTACATAACATCACACCATACAATCATTGTCTACTCTTTAATTAAATGTAGTTCTTATTCAATATATATATATATATATATATATATATATATATATACATATATATATAAATATATATATATATATATATATATATATATATATATATATATATATGTGTGTATATATATATATATATATATATATATATATATATATATATATATGTATATATATATATATATGTATATATATATACATATATATATATATATATATATATATATATATATACATATATATATACAGACATATATATATATATATATATATATATATATATATATATATATATATATATATATATATATATATATATATATATACAGTGTATATATATATATATATATATATATATATATATATATATATATATATATATATATCAATCTATTATGCGTCATTCTCATTAAATGTCCTGTCCATGTCCATTTTCTTTTGGTTTATGTTGTTAGAATATCTTCTATTTAAGTGTGTTTTCATATGCATGTTGCTATCTGTCTCTTGGTGTTTTTTTATCATTATTCTTTTCATATTTTTTAAGCTGTAGCTAGCTTATGTTCTAATACTTTAGTAAGGCTCCAAGCTTCTGGTTCATAAGTTAACACTGGTAGAACCATCTGATTTAATACTTTTCTTTTAAGAAAAAGTGGCCTTCTACTTTTCCTAATCTCCTTTCGTTTACCAAAAGCTCTCCTTCACATGCTTATCCTTCTTTTGATTTCGGTCTTGTGACCTGCAGAAACACTTACTATGTGTACTAAGTACATATATTCATTAACAATCTCTAGAGGTTCATCAATAACCCTTATTTGTTGTCTCATTGAACTTTGTCTTGGTTTTTACTATTATTCATTTACAGTCCTACATTTCAGCTTTCTCTGTTCAAGTCTTCTATCTTCTATTCCAATTCCTCCCATGATTCACTAAAGAGAACTATGCCATCTACCAATCTTAATTAGTTGAGGTATTCCCTAGTAATGTTAATGCGTACATTTCCCAATGAAAATTATTGAAAACTTCTAGGTAAGATGTGGATAATTTAGGAGATAGTTTCCCTGTCTAACTCCTTTCTCAATAGGAACTTTCTCCCTAATTTTAAGTACTTTATATGAATTCTGTACTAACTGTATATATATATATATATATATATATATATATATATATATATATATATATATATATATATATATATATATATATATATCTTCAAATGTTCTAACATAAGATTCATCTACTTCTTGCTTTTGAAGGGTTTTCATTGCTGCTGAAGTTTTGGCAGAATCAAAAGTCCTCTTATAGTCTATAAATGCTATCCATAATGGTTTGTCATAACCTGTTGATTTTTCTATTAGCTGGTTAATTACATGGATATTGTACGTTGTTAAATACCCATTTCTAGGACCTCTCTGCTCTATTGGTTGATTAATGTCTGACTGTCTTTATACTCGCACTAATATGATCTTTACATCATAATAATGAAAGTAAATTTAATTGACACTAATTTTTCAGGTCTTCTATGTCTCCGTTGTTGTGAATATATATATGAATATATATATATATATATATATATATATATATATATATATATATATATATATATATATATATATATATATATATATATATATATAAATATATATGCATATGCAGTATATGTATATATATATATATATATATATATATATATATATATATATATATATATATATATATATATATATTAATATAAATATAAATACAACTAGCGAAGTACGGAAATTCCCGAGAATAAAACTCGTGTGCTTTACATTACATAGGTATGATACATACGAGAAATACTGAGAATATTACGCAACTCCCAGACGGTAATATATGAACATTGAATCTCCAAAGGTCTCTTTACGTTACACTCAAAACAAAACTGGGTAATTTTTACTTGAACATTAACTATTCTAAAACCAACCTCTTACTATGGTTCTTAGTCAGGAATGCGAGCCAAGTATTGGAATAAGTATTGGTGATTGAAATAATACACACTTTTACAAGAAAAAAAGTATATTATATACAAATAATAATTCAAAAGAATTAACACCACAAAATAATAACTCGAAATTTAAATCTGAACTAGACCTTAGACTTATGACAAAACACAATCACTTGTTTCCCTGGAATTTAATTTAGGAAAATATTTAATTTGCACAATTAATGAAAAAGTTATCACTCTAACACTAGTACTTAAATAATAATGACGCTTACATATAGGTAACTGTTACTATTACGTCTTTTGCTTCACACAAGGTTACAGAATGATTAAGAAAATATTTTAATGCACTTCCCTTCATCCTTATTTCACAGGGCTAGTTACAAATATTCTTCAATATAAGGTTATTTATAATACTCACTTAACTTTACTTCCAATCGGATAAAAAAAATATATCAATGTTTCACGAACACTACACGCTTGAGAGAAAACTCTATTCATGTTTGAGAGGAGACTTTATGCTGGAGAGGTGCTTGTAAGAGGATTGGTGGACGTTGGCTTTCTGAATATTAGCTCTCTGTCTGTCTTGTAATGCCAGGCCCCCCTGTATATATCAACCTAATTCATCTAGAAACTTATAGGACTTTATAATAGAAGCTAGGTGGCAGGACTTTACGGCGCCAAAGTTGCCAACTTGGTAGTTGAAGACGGGCACTAACGTAGCATGGCAAGGGCAACACTCTGAGCTAACTCCATCCACCACCTCTCGCAACATTACAAAAAAAGAGGAAACCTTAACCTAGAGTCTTCATGCATTTTCTAATTACGTGAAAAAAAGACGAAATCCTTCGTGCTACCTTGTGTGTGTCATACAGTATACATTAATAAGTTTACACAAGACTTCGTAACAAAACTAAGTGAAATAAAAATGTTATTCTTTAGAATAACGTCAATTTACACATAAAAAACTTAATGAGATTACAACTAAATGAATGATAACCATCTTATGTAACTTATAAATATACATATATATATATATATATATATATATATATATATATATACATATATATATAAATATATATATAAATATATATATATATATATATATATATATATATATATATATATATATATATATGTGTGTATATATATATATATATATGTATATATGTATATATATATATATATATATATATATATATGTATATATATATACATATATATATATATATATATATATATATATATATATATATATATATATACATATATATATATATATATATATATATATATATATATATACATATATATATATATACAGACATATATATATATATATATATATATATATATATATATATATATATATATATATATATCAATCTATTATGCGTCATTCTCATTAAATGTCCTGTCCATGTCCATTTTCTTTTGGTTTATGTTGTTAGAATATCTTCTATTTAAGTGTGTTTTCATATGCATGTTGCTATCTGTCTCTTGGTGTTTTTTATCATTATTCTTTTCATATTTTTTAAGCTGTAGCTAGCTTATGTTCTAATACTTTAGTAAGGCTCCAAGCTTCTGGTTCATAAGTTAACACTGGTAGAACCATCTGATTTAATACTTTTCTTTTAAGAAAAAGTGGCCTTCTACTTTTCCTAATCTCCTTTCGTTTACCAAAAGCTCTCCTTCACATGCTTATCCTTCTTTTGATTTCGGTCTTGTGACCTGCAGAAACACTCACTATGTGTACTAAGTACATATATTCATTAACAATCTCTAGAGGTTCATCAATAACCCTTATTTGTTGTCTCATTGAACTTTGTCTTGGTTTTACTATTATTCATTTACAGTCCTACATTTCAGCTTTCTCTGTTCAAGTCTTCTATCTTCTATTCCAATTCCTCCCATAATTCACTAAAGAGAACTATGCCATCTACCAATCTTAATTAGTTGAGGTATTCCCTAGTAATGTTAATGCGTACATTTCCCAATGAAAATTATTGAAAACTTCTAGGTAAGATGTGG
>NC_090731.1:51236714-51238754 GCF_036898095.1 Palaemon carinicauda
GCAAGACATGGGTGAATAAAACAAATAGGAACTTTTCAGTTTACGACGCGACATATTTATATATACATTATTTCTTCAGATATTTTATCTTGTGGGTGTTCAGGAAGCTTTTTGATTACCAGCCTTTTATTATTATTAAATCATCAAGTTACTGACTTTAGATTTAGGAAAGGAAGAAAAGCCTCAAATGATTTTTCAGACAAAATTGAAATGATTTTTTCTCACTGGGCTATTTTTCCTGTTGGAGCCCATGGGTTTGTAGCATCCTGCTTTTCTAACCATGGTTATAGATTGGCTATTATTATTATTAATAATAATAATAATAATAATAACAACAACAACAACAACAACAACAACAACAACAACAACAACAATAATAATAATAATAATAATAATAAACTGCTTCTCTATCTACCATGGCCCTTCCCCTAATTTTGGGAGGTAGCTGATATCCAAAAAGAAACAAAAGGGCCCTTTTTTTTTTTCCCTCCATGTTCCTCCTTGCTAGACAAGGGTCTCAACCGAGTTTGGTTGGTAATGCCAGGGAGCTGCAGCCCACCCTCCTTCGTCTTCAACCCCAAATTATTATCCATTACTATTCATTTGTGGCTAATAATAATAATAATAATAATAATAATAATAATAATAATAATAATAATAATAATAATAATAATAATAATAATAATATAGGCATTTCTATTACCACATTATCCATATTGTTGACTACTTCTTAGTAAAAGAAGAAGAAGAAAAACAAAAATGGTCTAGCAGTGTCACCTGATAGTATAAGGTTATAAAAAAATTAATCTCCGATAAGGAAAGACAAAATGGGTTGTCAAGGCTATAGTTTAATTGACAATTACTATGAAATTAACCTTGCGGGTAATTTTCTTTTTACTCTGTTCTAGAAACAGCAAAACAGAAGTTATTTTAAATATGGGGAAGCCTCAAGAGGAAGGGAATTCAGTTTATGTATTCAAAACTTTAGAAAGAGGCCACTTGTGGCCATCATTGAGTAATGGAAGTCCACTAAAACTCTCCACATTTTACTTTCTAGGGAACTCTAGCATTTTCTTTCTTTTGGATGTTCGTTTTTGTTTTTGTAAATCGGATATTGATCTAAATATATGTTCTCAACTCATTGAAATAGATATTTCAGGTATGGGTGGTAGTGCACATCAAGTATGTACATTTTACTATTTTTATAAAATTCCTTATTTATGAAGGCCAAGATTACCAGTTACTGCTTGAAGTATCACATTAGCCATAAATTCTCTCGTATCTTGCAGTTATTTAGAACCATATAATTAACCCTTTAGTAAACAAGTACCCACACAATATACTATACATTTCTCACCATTTTTACAAATCAAATGAACGTAACTTATATATAGGCCTTGAAGAGCTGAGCCGTTCAAACAACGAGTTGCCTGGACTATGAGGAAACACAGGACCTTCATTATAGCTTACGTAGTTCCCATTTACATTGGATTTTTGGAGTTTATAACAGAGTATTTTCATATTCTTATTATGTAAGCATAGCCTAGCCATATATAAGGCTTTGTATACCATTCTTTTTATTATGGAAGCATCGTTTAAAAAAACGAAAATATACATTTAGTATATAGGTTTTCATTGTGGGCCACATGGTGCATATTCATATTGCATTGTTGAATGTAATAATTGAAATACTTGGAAATGGTTATGATAAGATAGCCTAGGGATAAGAAGGACTTTGTAGTGCATTTTATTTATTTCGAAGTGTCGTTGAAATATTATATTGCCTTTTTATGATAGAAGTGGCATTTTTTCCAAAAAATTTGGAAAATATACACAATATATATGACTTCATTGTGGGTCAAATGGTATACATTTACATTGTATTTTTCGTTATGGTGAAAGTATTTTGAAATTGTTGTTATGCAAGACTAGCCTAGGGATACCTAGTGCTTTGTTGTTCATTCTTATTATGATATAGTCGTTTTTTAACCAAAAATGAGGAAAGTGTGCACTCTGCATATCAAACTTAATTTCCACTGT
>NC_090731.1:51249254-51284254 GCF_036898095.1 Palaemon carinicauda
AATTATGAAAAAAAAACAGGCATTTAAATAAATACAAAATACCTTATCAAAGGGTTTTACACAGAAACACGAGATTTACTCGTATAATAGTTATATTGACATGAACTGTTTATGACATTGTAACCATAACTTTTCAAGGGCTTTTGTTGTCACTGTTTTTGTTTTGTATTTGCTGATGTACGGCCTTTTATTTTAGTGGTAAGTTCCATTTTTACCATTTTCAGTTCGTTAATGTTGTTGGTGATTATATCATATAACACACCAAAAATCTATTAATAATATTGCTGGTTCAGTCATTATTTATGACGTGATTATAGGATTGAGATGATCCATGCCTGAATTCAGTTGTCTGCTATTCTTAATAATCTATATAGCAGATGCTATGGACACACAATAGCTCTGCTTTTTGAAATAGTGCAAATGCAAATACCATATTGATAATCCGTCAGTTAACGAATCACGGTGCTGTGGAATTGCTTCGTTTTGTGGTTCTCAAAATATGACAAAAATCGGTTACGAGTAGTCTCAGAGATTTGTGATATGGTCATATTTTCTGACAAACTTAGAAAGCAATCTTTAAATAAAGGTCCTTATGAACAAGAGCTGCCTTCCGAAACCTAGCTTTCTATTCGAGCCACTGATGGAAGCACTTTTCTTATAGTTTTCCTTGATATTGTTTAGGAACTTTTCCACGTATCTCTTGTGTTGATTAAAATACAAATATTATTAAATTTATCTGAATTTTTTCTTTACTTGTTTCCATTTCATCATTTAGCTGGAAGTACCTATTTTGTATTGCTTAACCAAATTCATCAGAATTTTCCCTTGTTACTGGATTATTTCTTTTCTTTCTCAAATCAACTTTATCACTTAAAATAAAATCTATCTAATTATGCATTTTTCCATTTGGTCTTCTCCATGTCGATTCCTTTTTATAAAAATAAGGTGTTCATGATATCAAAATAGTTTCTTTCATGAAATTCAAAAAGCATATCTCCTCTCACTTCTTGTGCCTACTCCAAATTTATGCACTGCCGATTTTCCTACATTCTTATGACCTACTTCAGCATTGAAATCGCCGAAAACAAATGCAAATTGAGTCTTATGTTTTTTCATATACATCTCCAGATCTTCATAAAAAGTTTCATTTCTTCCTCTGTATGGGATGTTGCTGGTGCATAAGTTTATGCTTCTTATTTAGTTTGATAAATAATCCTTCAGTTCTGTCATAAATGCGGTAAAGTTCTTCTTTGTTACCTGTAAGACTTTATTAATAACAAAAACCACTTTATTTTCGTTTTTCCTTTAATGTCCTCTGAAGCAAAATGTATGGCTCTCCCTTAATTCTATACGAGTATAAGACTCCCTAGTTCTTCTAATTTCACTAAATCCTATTATATCTAAATTTATGTATTTCAGCTCTCCTAGTAACACAGCAAGGTCTTCTCCCCTAGCCAGGGTCCTGGCGTTGTATGTTGTAAGGTTCAGTTTCCAATGGTGGCCTCCTCTAGTCTAGAGATTTTTAGCAACCCATGCATTAAGAGGTAACTGCCAGCCACCATGGGCATCTGTTCCACGGCCGCTAGGGGCTGGCGGCAGAGGAGGGGTTATATTTTTATGTTTGGGTTTGGCCAGTTTTCATCACCACGCTGGCGACTTTAGATTAGTGATCTGGGAAGATTTTTGTGTGATCGCTCACAGCAAACTAACCTAATATGTGTGGTTCTCCCTATTATAGCATTACTGATCATAGCGATGCGCAAACCCTTTCACTTCGTTATGTTGTCTCCACCCAGATGTATTCTTCCTTAACAGGAAAATAACTTAACATAAAGTGATCCACATAAGGAAAATTAAAAGACTATGTGTATATGTAGAAATTCTCTACAGCTTCGTCCGCAGCTGGACCTCTTCTTAATGCGTTTATTATGAAAGGAATAAATACACATGTTTGTAAAATGTACGTAGTTTCATAGTTAATAAACTTTTTTGTTTGAAAAAAAAAATCTTTTTGCAGTATCCTTAAAAAATTTCATAATCACTGTTAGTGATTTTTTTTTGCTTAACTCATTTACTAGGAAAACGGCTCCAATGCTAAAAGCAAAGATTTGACAATTTTGAAGCTACGAGAATCATAAATGCTGAACTTAACTGTCAGAATGGAGAGAGAGAGAGAGAGAGAGAGAGAGAGAGAGAGAGAGAGAGAGAGAGAGGGAGAGAGAGTTTCACATATTTTCCAGAAAGGTGCATTGTAAACAGGAAAAATTGTTAAATACTCTCTGTAATGCAGCTACACGGATTATTGTTGAAATACATACATATTCATATGCAAAACCTCATCCATTTAAGCATGCATCGAAAGAACTAAGAGGCTTTGTGCTTGAAGATCTTAGGTTTTTTTTCTTACTCTGTGTGTAATTATATATTTAACAATTATATTTTCTATTAGTTTTGCATATAATAAGTTTTTCCTTGTCATATTTGTTCTTTATATTTTTGTATTTTAATAATTCTACCTGGTGAGGCCGATAGTCTTTGCCTTGAGACGTTAGTCATAACTGATTAAATGTTATATAATATAATGTTATATAAGAACTGGTATTCATTAAAATTGTTTTCTACTTACTTACCTACATCTCTACACATACAAACTTACACACATACATAAACTGATCCACACACATTATATTTATATAAATATGGTTCCCTACCGATTATACAAAAACCGTTTGAGTTAAATAGTGTTGAGCAATACTATACCACCCGTGTGTCACACGATCGTACATAGTAACGACATTTCTCTCTTTTGTATATATCATCCTTTGTATCTTCACTCTCCCCTCGCACTGACAGCAACTTGCATCAACCTGTCTGCTTATTTCTTATTGTCAACTATTAACAGAACCAGTTGCCGGTTGGACAAGAAATAGCCTGTTGTATTTTGTGACCATCTTGCCGGGACCTAGTGTGTATATGTACTCGCCCTTGAGTCACAACCTACTCTTGGTCCGTTACAATACTCTTTAAGCGATGGTTATTTTCAGCTGAACTATTTGAGCGATAAGCAGTATAAATGACTCGAAAAGTGATGAGATAATCTTGCTATTTAGCGGGAAACTAGCATTTTATAGCATTTTAAAATAAATAGGCTACATTTTTTCCTAAAGTAAGGAAATGTGATTCATCGGTTTCTATTTGATAGTAAGTACCTTTGCATTTACCATCAGGGAAATCATTTTATCAAAGCGTGGACGAGACAAAGTAATCTATATTCCATTTATATAAAGAAAGGGCAAAGCAAACTCTCAGCACTATTATATGGCAATGGGATGCATATAACTGGAAAGAACGGTTAAAGACAACTTTCGATTACAAAAATGACAATAATTGTACGGAATAAGTGAGCATTCGCATAATCGTGATTCAGTGAAAGTTGACGTGAAAAAGGTTAAAGATAATTTTCTGATCGCTGCTAAAAAGACACACGCCCCACCACGATGCAGACTTCAGGATGCAGTGGTTTGGGGTTTCAGATTAAGTTGCATCGAGCAATATTAGCACAGGAACAAAAGAGGTCATCCCCTCCTCCTCGGACGGCAGTGGACATTGTTATTCCAAAATCATACCACCTCACTTTAGTAATGATTTTTTTTATTTTTTTTATGACAGTGGAGCTGGAAATAGTAATCGTTTCGTCATTGCTAGTACAATTCTTTATGTGGTTAATGATCCTATTTCTTATAAAAGTCATTGGAAAACTATTGATATACTTTTCACTTGAACAGTATTATAAAGTTGATTCTATATTTATTTTATTTAAGACAGTGGTTAATATATATAATTTTTTAATAACCTTTCTCAAACTCTCGATACTAATATTTGTTTCAAACTCTTTTCATAATACCTGTTGGAGAAGTTACTTAGTAGTAAGTCGCCGAATCTAACATTCGCTCTTAATGCATCTTTTTAAATGAACTTCGCCTAACTGGCTTCGGTGAAAAATACTTCGTCTACAGTGACTTCACCATAAAGACTCGCAGCGTACACACACACACACACACACACACACATATATATATATATATATATATATATATATATTTTATATATATATATATATATATATATATATATATATATATATATATATATATATATATATATATATATATATATAAATACCAATCTATAAAAACGAACACATATGATAAAGAATAGGGCAAGAGATATCCATCAGTGGAGGGGAAAATTGCATTGATTCATGTATCATATACTTCGATTAAAAATCCAGCCTACGTTCAGCGCTTATATCTCATCCACTACTGTTCACTCGAAATTGAACTAAAGGGAAATCATTCTTTGCTCGCCATTCAATATTCAACCTCGACGAATTGTATTTCAGAAGGAAAGAGAAGTGGTTGGAAGTGGCTTTAAAGGGAAAATCGATAGACAATTTAGCAGAGTTTGCAATATTTCTTTAGTATTCCTTACCTTCATCACTGATAAAATTCTGTTGCTCCTTCATGGAATATCATATACTAAATGTGTACTATATATCCACGTGTCTCATTCATACAATCCTTCCTTATATCGTCATCATCATCATCATCATTATAATCATCATCATCATCATCCAGGTGCCCTATCCCCAAGGACATCGGTAATCATGGCTTGCCATTCCTCTCTATTTCCAGGCCTCTGCAGCAACCTCCCTAATATACCGGCTAAATAATTCACAATACAGTTCCATTATTATCTGTTTCATATTCAGCATATTCATATTCGAATGTGTTTATATTAGATTAAATTAAACATACAAACATAAACTCACACATGCACACACACGCACACACACACACCTCCCCCCCCACACATATATATATATATATATATATATATATATATATATATATATACATACATGTATATATATATCTATATATACATACTGTATATATATGAATATATATATATATATATATATATATATATATGTATATATATATCTATATATATATGTATATATATATATATATATATATATATATATATATATATACTTATATATATATATATATATACTTATATATATATATATATATATATATATATATATATATATATATATATATATATATATATATATATTCCTTTGCTCTACACTTTTCTGCCGAGTTGGAATCTAGTTCACATCAATTAAGCGCTGCCGTTTGGATATTAATAGAAAGTTCATACACAAAACTGTTGATTAATTTGTTTTATTCTTTTTTTTCTATAAAATTTTGAATATCGGAAACATGGCATTTCGAGTTACATTTTAAACCTCGAAACAATAACAACTGTTCGCTTTAGCTTATTTTTCCGTATAATATTTCCAAATGTTTTGCTCCCATAAAGCTCTACATAGTTCTTTTAGACCTTTTTATTTGTTCATTTTGTCAGATGTGCTAAGTTTTGTTTCCTTTTCCAGTCTTACGTGAATTTTTCATTATTTTTGGAGATAAATATATATTTGAAATAAATTCCTAGTTCTGTCTAGAATATATATTTTTTCAAGCATACATATAAAATCTCTCTTTTTTATATACTTGAAAATATTTGGCCATATCTATAGTTAGGTTTTGTAAAACGAATCATAAATAATTCAAGACTTCTCTCGAATACGAATGATTGGATTTTATATATATTATTTTTATAAAAGTTAAAGATTTGAAGGTTGCTCATGAATGGCAAAGTCACAAACAGGATAATATCCTAGAAAGTTCCTTCATATACATATGCTCAGCGCCAAGACCCTTCTCTATCAAGTTACGACTAGGGAGGGTCAGACAATGTCTGCTAATAGTCAGTGGGTAGTCCAGTATGCACTTCAAACACCCAATTCCGAGATCTAAAAGATTTAAAGGCAGAGACGTTTCCAATAAGGAATACCACGTGCCTTTTGCTAGATATTTTATTTCCACTTAATATCACATGTATAATTTTGCTCTATTTTGTTTCTTCCATTTTTTTTGGGGGGGGGGGCTGACTTTTTATCATTAAATTTGCAATTACGATATCAGGTTTGATTCATCTCTGTATACCACCTATGCCATCACCTCTATACTTTTTTTTCCTGATATCTTAGGAGGTATGAGGTGCTGCCATTAGGTGTTATATAAAGGTTTAATTCATAACTAAGGAATTCTCTATTGTGCTGTGTAGATTATTTCTGTTAGATTTTTTCTTTTTAGTTAGGCAGTTTAACCAGCATTAAGATATTCTAATCTGAATTACTTGTTACCTTAATTTATGAATATTTTACTGGAGTAGATATAGAATAAAATTTCTGATTGATTAATTTTCTAAGGCAAGCAGATTAACTTTGTTTTGGATTATTTCATTCTGTGATTTAAATTTTCAATTATCTTTCGAGTTTCGTTTTGTAAGATATTTCACTGAAGTTGCAGAGAAAAAATCATGGTTAACCTTTAAAATTAGACACTATAAAAGACTCGCCATTCTATCTGAGAGCCACATTGAATGTAGGCGACGTAGTTGCCTTAAGAAATTGCCATGATGTGAGCATGCCAGATAATTTAAAGTCAATCAATCACTAAAAAATTGCCAATGACGTATCATCATTATGGTGCAAAGCTCTACTTTCTTTTTATATAGCTAATCTGATTATTCAAATGATAATCCACAAGTCTATGATCTTTTTCTATACATGGTTCTCAGATTTCTTTTATTCAATATTATCATTTTTTTTATACATGGCATAATATGATAGAAACTGAACGAGATACCAAATAAGTTTCTCAAACATTATTACAACAATTTGAAGATGGGCATACATATATACACATTTGGCTTATGAGAATGAATATGCTGATACGACTGTTTTTAAGCAACCCCAAGAGTTTGCAAACCATAATAATTTAACGGTTGCATCAATTAGGCACATTATAATTATCTTTGCTTAAAGTCATTAATGGGAAAGTGGTTACCAAAGCATAATAACTCATCTGCTTAACTGCTTAGGGTAAATGTTATTATAACTGTCTGAAAGGTCAGTGTGTATCGAAAATGAAAATAGCTTTGCATTTAAATTAATCTCATATATAATGGTTTATTATCGGAGCATTCCTGTTTGGAATATCTCAATAGAAGATTCAGTTTCTTCAGTTTGTAAGAAACTTTAATTAAATGGCTCACTCATTTTAAATAAAGAACGCCTTTCCTAAGCATATAAGGCACTACCATGGGAACATAATTTTCTTTCCTAATATTTTCAGATGTTTATGAAAAAGAGTGTACATAAAAACTTGATTTGCATTTGTCATCATAGAGAGAGAGAGAGAGAGAGAGAGAGAGAGAGAGAGAGAGAGAGAGAGAGAGAGAGAGAGAGAGAGAGAAGGACCAATCCTGCTTTCCATTAGCACAAATTTGTAATTACAAGGTCCTGACTTTTTATTTCTTTTTTAAATAACTTGACGGAATTCTCATCTATGGAGGTTTGAAATACTGTCTAAGTTTCAGTAAAAGGAATTGGAATGGACAATGCCCCAAAATTTCGAATCACAAGCAGGTAGTTTTTCCTTACCTTCTCAAAATTCTTCACTGTCACCATGGAATTTCCTTCCAAGACCTCTTCTTTATACTTTCTTTCTATTTAGCTCCAACATATGCTCCTGAAAATTTGTGTAAATTACACCTGCTGCTGAAATTCTTATTTACCTATCATTCACTGAAAAACCTTAATCTAAGACCTTCATAAGCCGGCATGACCAAAAAATCCATGAAAAAATAAATGAATGTTATTTCTATCCCTATTAGAGGAAAGATGTTGTAAACAAGCAAGTGAATTCAAGAAAGATGAAGTCAAGTGCCTTTATTTCGATGACTGAGAATACTTTGTATGTCATATTTGCCTTATGCTAGGTTTTCACTATGTTCCTAGCGGCCCTGGCAGCCCCGTTTTTTCGAAACGTAGCGCAACGTGTATTTTTTGCCATTTTTTCCTCCATATTCAAGGTTTGTTACGGCATTCTAAGTTTTTTTGCGATCTACCACGAAGTCCGCGACATGCCGTGGGAAGAGGGGGAGGGACTTCCCCCGGAAGCTCACAGGCGCACTACGGTTTGGCCTGCGGTCTACCACGAATGTAAACACGTTCCCCCCAGGCCTGTCACGTTCAAATAAGGTCTTTCACGTTCAGATAGGGTGCCTAACGTTTTTGCCGTTCTGATCAGGGTCAGACACGTATCTACCGTTTTGCCAAGGCTTTCAACGGACGAAACATGGACTTCGGGCAGCTTTGGAGCATGTTTGTGGCCTCAGTATGAAAACGAGGGCGTCCTAAGGAACATCATTAATTTCATCTAACCTTTGACGAGACAACATCATGGATTCCAAAAATGACGATTTTGTTTTTGCCTGTTTGCTCAGTTTATATATACAATCTCTTCGTCAAATTGGAGGTCAGAGAGGGAGAGCTAGAGAGCGGCTGGTGAGAAGGAGAATGAGAAGGCAACGATCAACGTGGGTGCGCGAATGGTTGTCAGAAGAAAGGCGGCTGAGACTGGGCCATCACTCATGATTTCACGTAAGAGAACTCCGCACTGAAGATGTTTCTTCATTCCAGAACTATTTGAGATTGACTCCTGAGATATTTGACGAGGTTTTAGAAAGAATAACACAAGCCATCGAGAGACAAGACACGACGTTCTGTTCTGCACTGCCACCTAGACTGAAGTTGTCCCTAAGCTTCCGCTTCGGTGGCATGGTTGATACTATGCCAAATTCCGCTGGGACTGGCTTTTTATACTCTCTCCTTGACCTAGTTTGCTGTGTCAACCCGTAGTATACCGCAACGTGCCGCAGTACGCCGGGATCATTAACCGTCAAACGCCGGGACTCGTCGGAACTAAACGCGATGAAACGGATACTGTAAACCTCAGCTTGCCGTGAAAACCTTAACAAAACGCAAACTAAAAGCGTCAGAACATAACAAAACTTGAAAGATCGTGACGTGCCGGGGAATATACATGCTTCCCGTTACGCTATGGAACGCCTCCAAGTTTTGATAAGGCAAACTACGTACTGCTACGTTATGTTACGTTTTGTTGCGTTTACCCCGTTTTACTATGGTCTGCTAAGTTTTCGATCTGCGCCTGGACTACTGGGGCAAATTTTTTGACAGTTTAAAATTATGAGCCGGCATCCACGGCAGCCAGGGCCTGTCATGTTTGCCAATCCCGTTCCACAGAGTTGTATAACGTTTTTTCGCGTCCATCTCGTTTTGTTCACGATGGCCCGAAACGCGGTTGCCAGGACCGCTGGGAACATATTGAAAACCTAGCATTAACTAAAAGTACACCTTTTGGCCGCTGCTTCAATGTAAACAGAATATTACTATAATCATACGAATGATCTGTCACATGCTCCAGCATTACAAGTTACCTCTCCCATTGTGCTATCATTAACAATATTACTAAAAGCCAAGGTTCAATACTACTTGGTAAAGTAATTTTCTCATGGAGATGTCATCTGTGATTATTTCACCAAGAATTCATAAACTTGTTTTTTTTTTTTATTTCAGTTTGCTGTAACGTTAACCGTTAACGTTAACGTTAACGTTAACGTTCTCATTAGTGAGAAAATAACTTGTACATGATACATTTCTCGCAATTCTTATATGGGTAACCAATGTAGCTAATGTAATGTTCATCACCCTATATGGTTACATCTAATACGAGCATGTTTGCACATGTGTGGGAAACAAAGGTGAAGTAAGTCGGTATATTCTTAGCACCTCTAGCAACATCATCTGCTGAGATATATTCCTGTCCTCTGTAAAGCCGTGACCTTTATTTATGATTAAAATAAAAAAAGTTAACATAGATTTAGTTATGACATTGCCTACAGCATGCTATCCACTAGGAAAATATAGATTAATTGGGTTATAACATATCCTATAGGATTTTGCAATCAAGAAACAATATTACCTAAATGGCTGTGTTTCCTAGTGATTTGATTGAAATTCGTGTGTAGTTAGAGTGAATAGGTGAAATTCTTTCATGCACGGGACTTGGGACGAGACTATAGGAAATCAAGCTAGTCCGGTAAGGGTCTATGCCATCCACACTACAGGAAACACAATGACTTCATTTTGACATACATAGTTACAATGTGCAATTTAACACTGAATGTTCGATAGTGATGGTGGGGTTATTAGTAACTTGTTGTTATGTTGTTATATGTAGATTAAATGTATCTATATTTTGTTATAGGACCTGCGGGAGAGATTTATTTTAGAATAGTAAATGTTAAAATGTTAAGATAAAGCAAAACATTGTAATGAATTGTAAATGAAATGTTTCGTTGTATTCTAGAACAAAAGCTTCTGGAAAATATCTCATAATCAATCGACGTCTTCAGCCTTACCTATTGCGTGATATAGAATCCCCGAACGTTCTCGGGTCCTATAGAAAACGTCTGTCATGTATATAAAAGAAAACGACCGATGCCTTAAGAACTTGCTTCGTCACTCTCTGAGTAAACAACTGCTCTTGTGTAAACATAATTAGTGACACCTGTTGTCACGTTGATTATTTTCTTCCATTTTCATAACGCTGCTGATATTTCCAAAGAAAAGAAGGACATCTTGGAAAATCGGATATCACCAGAAGTTGTGTTCCCAATTATCATCGTTTTCATTTGAACTGCGTTCTGGGAAATTGTTGCTGACCCTCAAATCATAGAGACTGAATACCACAGGTCTGTTTTACAATACGAATTTCCTAAAATTATTATCAATAAATAAACAGTAGGTATATCATGAGTCTTGAAATATTGTAAATATTTCCATCAATTTTAAATATTAACTTCTTTCGCTTAACTGTTTTGCTTTTTTTATGCTAAATCAATTAATAATGGAAATAACCATTAACGTAGATTTTACATAATGTACGTTTTGGTATGGGTGACTGTATCATGTTACAATAGCAAAGTGATATGTAATGCTTTATAGAGCATTTCCTATCAAGAAATTGTCTTTTAATAATAATAATAATAATAATAATAATAATAATAATAATAATAATAATAATAATAATAATAATAATAATAATAATAATAATAATAATAATAAAACAGTATATATACTTTGTATCTTGGTTTCATTATAGGACACATGGTGTATAATTACAGTTAGATTATCAACAGTTAAATTCCAAATATATCGCAATTTCTTTTATGTTAGTAGAGCCTAGTGTTATATAATGCTCATTTTTCGGTGCACTTTCACATTGAATTACTGCTTGTTATAGTGGAAATATTTCGGAATTGTTTTTATGTTAGGCTGGGATATTGATAAATGTTTGCTTGTGTAATATTTAATAATCATATCCATAGGTGTCCAGTAAAAGGTTATAAGCAAGGTAAACATCTGGGAAATTTCAGCTCAAAGTAGAGATCCAATCCACATACGATTCTTCACCACAAAAGATAAAAGATTAGGAATCTCAAAAGTTGACAATGCTAAACTAACGCTATAACTGCGGTAGTGTTCATATTTTTCTGAATTGTAAGTGAAATTCTCGAATAGATACGTTTAATGAGTGAAGCCTTTGATTTCAATGTCCTGAACCGCGTCTGGAAAAGTTTAATAAGTCCTTATTAATGAAGCCTAGTACGCGAAATTCTACAATATTCGAAGTATAAAATTAAATATTATTTGCTGAAAATGGATTTATCCAGTCCGGTATTATTAAATTTTCTTCAAAAGGGTTGCTAGATGAGTTGGTTTCATCATAATATTCAAATTATTTTCCACATGGTTTAGTTATGATTTCTATTATTCGCAAACTCCTTTTACTATTTTCATCATTGTCTATTCATTTCTCTTAGATTATTTCATTTACCTAATATACTTTCTTTTTTTTCTTCATTACAATTCTATAAAATTTGAATGTTTTATTAGAAAGGTTATCGGTGAGAAATTTATAAAGTGGTTTCCTTTTTTCTGTCATATGAAAACATTTCCAGGATATTAACCTTTCCTATATATCAAAGAATTTAGTAAAGTTCCCAAAAATATATAAAAAAAAAACAATTTTACAATCGACATCCTAAAAGAATATAAGCCATCATGTGTAGCAAATTTTCCCCATCTCTTGGAAACTTATGATATTGGGTACGAGGATTGAAATTCCTTTCGAAGATTTCGCTTTCATATTTTATAAAGAAAAATATATATTTGGTGATACTTGGTTCGGTACATTTAGTTGCATATTGTTTATTTTATTTTTTTTTCAGAGATTTTAATATTTTTGTGACAAAAGAAGAAAAAAGGAAAGGAGATAATATTTACATATTTTTTGGAGAGACAGACTCATATAGTGAACACACGCACACACACACACACACACACACATATATATACATATATATATATATATATATATATATATATATATATATATATATATATATATATATATATAGAGAGAGAGAGAGAGAGAGAGAGAGAGAGAGAGAGAGAGAGAGAGAGAGAGAGAGAGAGAGAGAGAGAGAGAGAGAGAGAGAGAGAGAGAGAGAATGATTGAAAATATTTTTCTTCATGTTATGGATATTAAGGGTATTAAACAAATAAGAGTACGATTCAATAATCCCATTCCCATCTTCATATTGTAACATATGCTTAATCCCTCCATGTAGGATCTAATATTAACATTATTACCAAATTACAATCTTTTTTTTATTAATTCTATCCTAACTTTTGTAGGTTCATTTATGATACAGCCAATTTTTCATTTATATTTTTCTTTCAATAACTCATCCTTTTTAATTAAAAACCAAACTATAATGCTTTGTGCCATCTCTCTAATTTACCTACTAAGATATGCATCCCTCACACACACACACACATATATCTATATATATATATATATATATATATATATATATATATATATATATATATATATATATATATATATATATATGTATACATATACATACATATATATATATATATATATATATATATATATATATATATATATATATATATATATATATATATATATACATATATACTGTATATATAAGTATATATATATATATATATGTATATATATATATATATATATATATATATATATACACATATATATATGTATATATATATGTATATATATATAATATATATATATATATATATATATATATATATATATATATTAGAATTTTTTCGCGTTACGAAGTATAGCGAAAAATAATTGTCCTAACGACATGTAAGCAGATCTTAGTGTCTTGTTACTTAAGTTCAGTTGTTATGTAGACAGTGGCCAATGAGAATTTAGTGTTGCGTGAAACGTATTCGATGTTTGAAGAGGTATTTAGTAAGTGGTCACTTTCTAGCGCACGCTAGCCCGAGAAAGTCGAATTTATTAGCCAGGACGCCAGGCAGGGTCAAATACAGCTTCAGATGTGAATAGAGTTTTCACGCTAGCAATCAGAATGCTGAAACCGTTTCAAGAAGTGATGGACAATCTATTATCCGATTTCCAGCAGAATATTCAACAAGTATCCGCACCTCGGTAAAGTATGATGGAAAACCATTTGAATGAGCATAGCGTTATTTTGAGGAAACTGATACGAAAATGTTAGCATTAGATGCGATTGTTTATCAACTTGGAGGACAAGGAACATCTAGAACTGCTGCAGAAACGAGTTAGTACGCAAAGAGCAGCATCTCCGAAAGTGTCAAGCTAGTTAAAGATCGAGGGAAAGTGTGGATTCATATCAACTTTGATGGAAGAGGTCTAGAGCTCAATAAAGGCCGAGAGTTGACATTGGAGCCGGGAATGTACCAAGAAAGACGTCGAAAAGATAAGTGAAAATATAGCCGTTTTTATTTTGTATACTTAGCAGTTGGTACAAGGAATTTGGAACATTGTGTTTATTTTATTTTATTGTTTTAATCGCCTGTTGGTTGTTGTTATTCACAATACATTGAACAGAATTAGATTGGGTCCGGTAAGATAGTCATTGACGTCTAGAAGGGCGATTACAAAATTCCATTTCAAAACCGTTACTGTGGTTGTTGGATTGGGTAACAATAGGTCAGAAAGGGACGAATCAGGATTTATTAAAAGAGAATGGGTGATACTGGTACCAGAAAAACTAAGAAATAATTCCTTTGACGGTGACCAAGAATGGAAATGGTAAGCAAAGGCTGGTTTTTTATTACAAACTTTTTAAGGATTTAATCAGTCTACAGTCTGCTTATCGCATAGAAATCTATTAAAACGTTGCCAATATCTTTCTCATTGGGGAAAAATTTAAAAAGTTTTTATTATGGATTATCTTTAGATATTTTTGAAAGCGGCGGTACATCTTCACTAAAGTTCTTAAGTCTGTTACATATTGATGTAAGGAAGTGAAGATTGAAGTATTTTTAGATGATGGCATAGCTGCGGATGGTTGTTTTGAAGGGGCATTGGATGCTAGCTATTTACTTTAAAAGCTTCAAGATTTGGATTTATTTACAAGAAAGTATAATTTGTTTTCAGACTCTAAATTGTATTTGGAAAGGTTTACAGAGGACGAATTCTGAAGGCAAATTTCGTAACTACAGTATTAGGATAAACTATGTCGTTAAAGATCTTGTTTAGATGCCAAACCTTCTGAATTAACAAAAACGTTATTTTAACGAATATCTTTTGGACAGAATTGTCTGTTACATAATTTCCACGAAATTTGACGTGAGAGGTATTGTTAAAATGTAAACGATAAAGTATTTCTGTATTTTTACATATTGAGCAAAGCTAGTTGAGAACTTAATGAAGAAATATCAGATGCTCTGGTTGAGATCACATTGTGACGCAGAAATTCATTCTTTTTATTTTGGTCGTTACTTTAACTATATACTTGCATCAGTCTTATTTATCCTATTACTTCATTGTGACGCCTAAGATGTAGGCAGTTTATCACTATATTGTGACGCCTAAAATGTAGGCAGTTTATCACTATATTGTGACGCCTAAAATGTAGGCAGTTTATCACTATATTGTTACGCCTAAAATGTAGGCAGTTTATCACTATATTGTGACGCCTAAAATGTAGGCAGTTTATCACTATATTGTGACGCCTAAGGTGTAGGCAGTTTATCACTATATTGTGACGCCTAAGGTGTAGGTAGTTTATCACTATATTGTGACGCCTCAGATGTACTTTAGCAGCTTAGCACTATATTGTGATGCCTCAGATGTAGGCAGTTTAGTACTTTATTGTGACGCCTCAGATGTAGGCAGTTTAGCACTATATTGTGACGCCTCAGATGTAGGCAGTTTATCACTCTATTGTGACGCCTAAGATGTAGGCAGTTAATTACTATATTGTGACGCATCAGATGTAGGCAATTTATCACATTGCGAAGCCTCGGATGTAGGCAATCTTATCAATATATTGCGACGCCTCATAGGAAATTTACCGCTATATTGCGACGCTTCAGACATAGGAAATTTACCGCTATATTGTGACTCCTCAGATTTAAGTTATATTGTGACTCCTCTGGTGATGGGAAATTTATATGTTGTGACACCTCAGTAGTAGGTTTGGAGTAATTCTGAAGTTTTTTATCATGAAAAGAGTGGTTGGAAACTGGACAGCAAATGAATCTTTAAAATTAAACACGAAGGAGCAGGAGGCAGTCGACAGAATTATGTAAAGTACTTTGGCAATGTTTGAACGTTGTTCCAGATAAAAATCTTCGATTTTAATGCAAGTAGGTAGCAAAAAGCCAGATTTGTAAATCATAGAAAACCAAAGAATTTAACCTTGTACTGAATACACTGTTCAGGTCATCAATGTATGTAAGCCCAGAAAGAGTACAAAAGAGCGGATTTTTTGAAGTGTTGTCAACTAACATGGATGAATGGTCAATTCTTGCTTACATTTTTCAGTGTTATGGACTTGTGAGAGTTATTCATTCTTTAGACTGTTTTGCTACTTTTAAAAATATGTTGAGGTTTTTAATCTCTAATATTGGTGTCCCGGTACAGAGGGAATTGATGCTTTAACTTGAGGTTTGGTGCTTTATACCAAAGGTTATTAATAAAATGGAGGTAAAAATTCTTAAGTAGAATATTCCAGAGTGAAAGTCCTCTCCATCTTGACTGTTGATATTAACGAGGGAAACTTTATGGTTAAACTTTGAGTGTTTACGTAACAAAAGGTTTATTACACACGGCAAAGATAAAAAAAAAAAAAAAAAAAAAAGGAAAAAAAAATGGGAAATTTTTCGCTGAAATTTAACTTTGATATAGAAGGTAAAGGTTTTTGAAATTATAAGTATATATGTACAATGTTTTATTTTTGGAATCTGCTTTCCAGGATCATGAATGCAATGAAATGCCAGCAGTCGTCTTTAACGGTGGCATCTAATTTGGACAGGAAATTGGGGGACCTCAGTTGTCATGAGCATCTTCTATCATCGATGAATGAAAGCACCGACAAGGCCTACCAACTTTTTTTTCAACAAAGGAAACTTACAATAATGGTCACGAGCAAAGCGAAATGCCATTGTATGTTGCTTTATTTATGGCGCTTTTATTAGATTCCGGCGCTTTAGTAATCTCCAGTGATCAAGCTATTTATGCCATAACGTGCATGCATGAAATGAGGGGTTACATTGATCCAACGGAAAATTCACTTGTTAAATCTTTGCAAGCACCTGTGAAACATTAAGCTGTTAGATCGGTGCATACAAAGGGTCTTTTTGATAATATGGTGTTGCAGAATCCGTGCGGATTATATTTTCCTATATTGAAAAACTTCTTTATTATTTTGATAGATAATTAAAGTTTTCTTATCTGAGATTTGGGGGATTAAGTTAATTGTAATTTGAAGATTTCTTAGTTGAACAGAAAAAAAAAATGAAAAATCACCAATATTGTGAAGTTTTTGATTTCGGAAGTTGTCACAAATGCTTTTCCATATTTGATGTATTTTGCTTGATACAGAGGAAGCTGGAATGATTTTGCCCTTTATCGATTTATCTTTAAGAAGTTTTTTAAAAGATCCTGTAATGTAACCAAACAGAATTTTTTGTTAAAGCTGTGGCTACAAGTTCAAACATCGCAAACGATAACGTCAATGATAGGTGTCTTCATAGACATGAGTGTTGGTAGTCTGTTTCAAGTAAACACGTTTGTCAAAGGCTTCAAAAAGAGGTGAAATGTGTAAATCATTCAATCGGAACATTTATTTTTCTCTCCATTTCTTTCCTTCTCTCCCTTTCTTTGGTATTATCTAGGGTCAACCGGCACGGTGCGCTATAATGCAATTTAATGTTTTATTATGTTTATACCTGTAGAGAATACGGAGTGAAGTGAGGACTAGAATTTTTTCGCGTTACGAAGTATAGCGAAAAATAATTGTCCTAACGACATGTAAGCAGATCTTAGTGTCTTGTTACTTAGGTTCAGTTGTTATGTAGACAGTGGCCAATGAGAATTTAGTGTTGCGTGAAACGTATTCGATGTTTGAAGAGGTATTTAGTAAGTGGTCACTTTCTAGCGCACGCTAGCCCGAGAAAGTCGAATTTATTATTAATATTATCATTATTATTTATTAGTAGTACAAGAGTGAGGTTCCACCACTCAAATTTTGGTTACTCTGCATTATATCCGTGGATACACAGGTTTCCATAGTTTTTTCAAAACTTAGAGATTTTGTTTTTTATCTATGGTTTTTCCTGGGCGGCAGAGGAGGCTTATATGTTAATTTGAAAGTTTGTTCATTTGGTTTTAAATATGGACTGCTATATCAGTACAGAAGTTTGTAGAAGTTATTAGAATATGTGATGTTACATCTATATTGTTTCAAAAATATGATTCATTGGAAAAATAAACCTGGCGTCAACCGGCACGGTGCGCTATAATGCAATTTAATGTTTTATTATGTTTATACCTGTAGAGAATACGGAGTGAAGTGAGGACATATATATATATATATATATATATATATATATATATATATATATATATATATATATATATATATATATATATATATATATATATATATATATATATATATATATATATACGTATACGTGTGTGTTTGTGTGTGTATTGTCTGTGTCTCTGTAATAATGTGTTTTTGCTATAAGGATGTTATTGTATTCACTGTATGGCCTCTCTCCTTGATCACACCATCTTCCAACTCAGTAGTTTTACTCGCTCACCCTACGAATGGAAACCCTCAGAATTCACTTTGAATTACAGGGAAGGATTGCTCTACATTCTACTCCTGTTTCCTACCTTTTTATCAACCAATACTCCATAAGGAAATTGGGATCAGTGAAAATGACAACCTTTGAAATGACTTGTTCAGTTTGGGCAAGACTCATTTGGAGGTAATTAACGTTTTTGAGTGATTTGAGGAGCTGGAAGGGGCAAAGTAAAGTGGCCCCAGTAGCAACCTCTTCGATTGTCAACAATTAAAACTCCCCAGACTTCTGGATGGTAAAGACATTTCAATCAGCAGTTTGGTTTATCTATTTTTTTGGTGAAATTGTAAACTGTAGGTGATGAGCATGCAACTGATCTCTTACTTATGATTTTTATAGCTAGACCTAACATAGCTAACTAAAATGAATGAGAAATTATACAAATGATACAACAAATATCTAGTCACCTATGGAGGGTAAAATCCTTTCGAAATGTGATTTGACTTTTAAAAAGTTAGTTATGGCACCATACCATTTTAAGAGATTTGTTGCTCGAGTTTATTATTGAAATAGAATATCCAATCATTTATGGAGATAAAATCCTTGATAAATATGTGACTTTGAATTTGATTAATCTTATACTTTTTTTTTTCTTGAAACTGGTATTTCATTTTTTATAAAATGATATTATTAGATACTCTACATTTCTTCTTCAACCGATGTCCCTTAAACATAATTAACTCAGAGTCTCATCATGGGTCCTGAGTCTCATAGTTTAGGCTTCTCGTGAATGTTTTATTGGAAAATATCAAGGTTTGACATTTAATATTTGTTTAATTTACATGGAAGATCATCGTCTTAAGATTCATCAAACTACGGATTCCAAGATTCCTGGAAATGTCTTGGAGGATTTGCTTTCGTTTGAAGATCAAGTAAAAAGCTTATTTCATATAAAACAATAATATTACCAGTGAAGATTATCCCATTTTTACAGCACTAATCATATTGATTTTAAATAGTAAGTCTTAACATATATACTCTGAATATGATAGAATTGGCAGTTCTTGACTATTAGGATTTACATTGATCAGAAATTCAATGGAAAACTGTATTATGATTATATTAAAAATGGTATTATATTTACACTAACTGCCATTATGTAATAACGATCTTATGTTTTTATTAGTTAGCAGGTTAATGTTAGATGTATATAGTAAAAATTTTCATACAAAATTTAATGATAATTATAGGTTAGTATATAATTAATAATAAAACCCAGTGCTTTAGGTTGCCCGCTTTAGATCTATAGAAGATGGGTGGCGTTTATATTTCACCATGTCATAAATTTTTGTCGACACAAACGAATAGCAAAAATGGAACGTTGTTTACTTTTAACAATTTTCTCAACGCAACTTCTTAGATTTGAAAGTAAAGAAAAAAAAAGCTATATTAAAATATCTATTTACAGAAAAGATGACCTTACAAACCAAATGTTAGAGAATTTCAGATAAAACAGATAACATTTTTCAGCAGACGAACCATGAATGCAGGAAGGACTGTTAGGATGATTCTCTCTCTCTCTCTCTCTCTCTCTCTCTCTCTCTCTCTCTCTCTCTCTCTCTCTCTCTCTCTCTCTCTCTCTCTCTCTCTCTCTCTCTCTCTCTCTCTCTATTATTTTTTAATATTTCCATTCGAATTTCTAGATAGTTTCATTAGGAAATATATACTCTGAGCAAGTGTATAAGTTATTCAACAGACGAATAAAATCAAGACCAGCAATCACAGCTTCATGAAAGTCTTTCTTTGTCCTTAGCGTTGGAATATAACAGCCATACGACCTCTCGACTTTCTTGCTCAGATGGTAATCAATAATTCATCATCTCCTCCTCCGCCTATTGACGCAAACCAATAATTGTATTGATGAATCCACCGATAAATGCATATATTTTACTGCAGTTATCGAATAGAGTAATTTTAGTAAGTTATCCTTTTTGTCAACAGGTTAGCAAATCCTTATCTTTCCTGAAAAAAAAAGAAAAATAACGGCAGTGGGAGAGTGAGTAGGGATACGATTTTCTGAACCTGATGTTTACCTATGTTGGAAAATTTCAAAATAATATCGTATGTATGTGACACCAATGATGAGAAGATACTACGGTTATTATTTCACTTCTATTCGGGTTTCTAAAGCAAAGATTTAAAGCTATTACTTCAACGGAATAGAAGTAATACCGAGAGAGAGAGAGAGAGAGAGAGAGAGAGAGAGAGAGAGAGAGAGAGAGAGAGAGAGAGAGAGAGAGAGAGAGATTTTGGTCACTAAATTTCTTCTTCCGTTGTCTTATTTTTCTGGACTCGAACACCTTTTGCCATCTTTCTTTTGCATCTCAGCCAAATGTCAAGAGAAAGTTTCCTGAGCATGTAATGCAGAGAGGCCATTATTTTTAATTGGGGTGAAAGAAAACATAGCTCCTGCATTTCAGATAATATTGACACATTCGAAGTCATGTTTCTTTTTCATATTGACTTTTCCATGGCATATATACACTATATATACACTCCCATTCCGCTACCAACACACAATTACCCGTGACTTGTAGATAAAGGCTGACCTCATCGAATAGCATGGCTGTATTGCGTATGGATTGTGTATGTATTGCCTATATATTGCGGATGTACAACGAATCCCATCTGCAACCAAAATTTTGGGCATTTCAAAAATCTGGGAGTAGAAGAGACACAGTGCGGACGCATTGGAAACATATGAGGAGGTTTGGTAATTAGTTCCAGCATGAATCACGAATACCGAGTTTGTTTAGCGAATGCCTACCAATTTAGTGCGTAATTCAGTCACAATTCACCCACAAGGTCTTTGAGACCGGGCTTTTAATTAATAAGATTTTGATCATCATTATTAGACAATTTATATCACAAGCAAGAGAGATCATAAGATCTATTTATATTGCAACTAAATTTATATTCTAATTTTAAACGCTATATTTTTGGGTATTTGTTTACAAGACTACACTCTCCATATGTTGCTAAATTATGCAAAGCTATTATTTTCCTCTATTACTTTTTCATAATTCAAAACATTTCGCCACATGGGAAATAAGTTAAAATGATAAAAAACTATAAAATTAAAAAAAAAAAAAATAGCTTGGTTTCCTCACTAAACGACCTGGAACTGACATTGCCAACATAGTCAACCAAACAGAAGTTTGTGACCCCAGCGTACATTTGATATATATTACAAATGTATACTAAATTAAAAATGGAGTAATTACTCAAAAGTGTCCATAAAATATTGGTCAATATCATCATCAAAGATATATCGACATAAAAAAAGAACCCATTTGCAGCATTCTTCAAATTATATATTTATTTTAATCAACGAGTGACAAGTTAACATTCCATTATTTCTGCTAGTGATATTTCATTGCTTAGCTCATTGCCAGAGGAAGAAAAAAGGGCAACTCCAAAAAGTAATTCCGGTATGTTTAACATCGACACATTTTCTGTAAAACGCATTTACAAAGCAAACGGTTCCATAGCATAAAATGCATAGCTTTTGCCGTTTTGAGTTTCATTGAATCATATTTTTTTCTTTAGTTGAGAGAGAGAGAGAGAGAGAGAGAGAGAGAGAGAGAGAGAGAGAGAGAGAGAGAGAGAGAGAGAGAGGCTGTGTCTGTGTTGAGGGGGCATTAGAAAAACATTGGATTTCAACAAAACCCCCGAAAAATAGAAAAAAATTACCATGAATACGTCATTAAACAGAAAAAAAGTTATTATAATGCAGTTACCTCGAAAATGATTGAGCCCGAGTAACTTCAATGCATATAGTCAAATAAATGTGCAAAACCACAGTCATATGCACACACGTCGAAAGAATTTTGAAGGTTTCGTACATAAAGCTCTTATGTTGTTTTTGTGTTTGCTTTCACCTATTTACATGTTTAGGAATTATATTGTTTTCATTATTCCACTACTTAATTCGTTTATCTTTAATATATGTTTTTTTTTATTTGTGTATTTTTTAATGTTACATGATGAGGCCAATTGTCTTTACGTTGAGAGCTAAGCGTCACAAAGTAAATGTGATACATGTGTAGGTACTCTACATACTTATCTTCATTCCTACACACACAAACATACACGACTTAATGCAATCGTCTGAAAAATACGTCTTTCTGGTTTAGCGTCAGAATTAGGAAAAATAAGGTCTAATGAAAATGTCATAACACACACAAATGCATACACATACACACACGCACACATATATATATGTATGTATATATAAATCTATATCTATCTATCTATCTATCTATCTATCTATCTATATATATATATATATATATATATATATATATATATATATATATATATATATATATATATATATATATATATATATATATATATATATGTGTGTGTGTGTGTGTGTGTGTGTGTGTGTGTGGGTGTACGCGTCACTAATGCATGCTTATGTGCCTATCTGCAAACACGTACACATCCATTAACATTCACGTTATCACTTGGCAAAATGTGAATCATAATTTGAATAACCTATTTATAACTATCTTTTTTTATTGCTAATATCCTCTTTGAGAAATCTTTATGATATCAAACTAACTTCGAATGCATGAAATGGCAATCAAGTCCACAAAATAAGTTTATTCAAGATAACAAAATAATCTATATGCCATTTATTATTCGATACGAGCATACATTCAGCAATAGATTTGCATTTGTCAAATTGAAAGACACAAACGAAAATTAATACATGTTGCAAAATATCTACACATTCAAATTCAGTTTAAAGATTTAAAGGTCGCTCATGAATGACAGGGTCAAGGGACAGTTATATTTACTTATCGAGCAGGAAAATGCCCTAGAGACTGACCATATATACATATGATCAGTGCCTAAGCCCCCTCTCCACCCAAGCTAGGACCAAGGATGGCCCGGCAATGGCTGCTGAAGACTCAGCAAATAGACTTATAGGCTCCCACAAATACCACATCCTAAGCTCACAAGAATGGTATGGTTGCAGCCACCAAAGAAACCAACGAGTTTGAGCAAGACTCGAACCCCAGTCTGACGTTCACCAGTCAAGGACGTTACCACATCAGCCACCACAACCTAAGAAGGCCTAGATGGCTTCAGAGTTTGTGATGGCTATTTGGTTACTAATGAAAGCAATACGAAACTGTATGTAAGAATTACTTTTGTTAGAGTTTAATGGGAAGGTTTTCATCAGCTTGGAGAAAACTCTTTTGACATTTATTTTTTTAAGACAATACTGCCATGTGAGAAGCCTTTTTGTCAAAAAAAAAAAAGACTCATCCATACTCTAGGAGATCTGGAAATATGTGATTCTTTTGATTGTTTAAGTTTTTTATTTATCATTTCGAGTATCTCAGCCTTCAAAGGACATGAAAGAAGCGCTAACAATCATTAATGATTACGAAAAGATTAAATGAAGTTTCCGTGTAGGATTTCTCTTCGGTTATTATTCCATAGGAAAAGAAATATACGGCAAAGTAAAACTTGCAACAAATAGCAAATGGGTTGGAGTGTTCCAAACGCTAGAAAAATCCAATTTTTTCAATACTACACAGAGCAAGAGCAAGGACGCATAATACAAGTGATGCATGGAATAGGGCAAGAGATTTCCATCAGTGAAGGAGAAAATTGCATTGACTCAGGCTTCATATATTTCGATAAAAAATTAAGCATATGCCCTCTTGCTAATATCTCATTCACTATTGCACACTCGTAATCTAACACGAGGGAAATTAATCTCTGCTCATCTTTCAATATTCAACTTCCGACGAATTGTTTTTCAGAAGGAAAAAGAAGTGGCTTGAAATGGCTGGAATAGAAAAAAATAGTACACAGATTTACATTCTAGAACACCTTTCCCCAAAGTGTCTGCAATATTTCCTTAGCATTCTTTACCCTCGGACAAAACTTATGAATTAAGTAAATTTTTCTTTAACTTTTCATACTAAAACTACTCTGATCCCTCTGTTGCTCTTTTATGAAATATTATACACCGTTTGTATTCTATATATCCTTGTTTGTCACCATCGCAATCCTTGCTAATATACTCCTCAGTATTTTCTAAAACATTCACAATATACTTCCGTTATTATCTGTTTTTATTTCAACATTTGTTTACATTATATCAGATTAAACTTACAGCGTCTCGAACTCCTGTTAAAAAAAAATTGCTAGGCTGGGACGTTTCCAATAGGCTATCACATCCCTTTTGCTCCATATTCTTTATCCAGTTAATATTAATTTTCCTTTGTTTTATACTTTTAGCGTGAGTTTTTATTAATCTAATCACTAGGTTTGATTCTTGTCTGTATACCAACTATGCCATCACCTCTAGTTCGACTTTTTTTCTAATTTCTCTGGAGCTACGAAGTGCTGCCATCAAGTGTTATATAAAGTTATAATTCTTTATTAAACATGGAATTCTGCACACTTCTTTGTACATTATTTCTACTGTATTTTTTCTTCTTATTATCTTAATGCCTGAATATTCTACTGGTAATGGTTTAAAATTCAATTTCTGAATGATCAAACTTCCAAACCGAGTAGATTTAATTTGTTTTTAATTATTTCTTTTTGAAATTTCGATATCCTATTACCTTTCGATTGCTGATATGTAGGATAAACCATAGTAGTTAGAGAAATAATTCATTGTTTACCTTTATGATACCTATTCATAATATAAGGACTAAAACAAATCGTTATTCCACTTTGAAAGCCACTTTCTAAACTTGATCAGGAAAGGATTACAGAGCAACGTATATATAACATGACCAATATAATTTCTTAATTAAAACTTGTTTAATTAAGTAGTAAAGCTTACGCTGAAAAAAATATGTCCTATCATCAAGTTACCGTTAATGTCGATGAAATACCCTACATAGATTTAGACTGACAAAACAAGCTTAAGGGAAAGATAATGTAGGCGACGTAGTAGCCTTCCATAATTGCCAAAGGCGTATTATCACTATGGCATGAAGCTCTACATTGTGTTTACTGAGCTGATCGGATAAGCTACTTGAATATTCAACGACATTACACAAGTCCAGCACTTTTTATCTATATCTTATTTTAAGGAGTTTTATTTACATGGAATAAAGTGACAGAAAAACGCCTAAAATACAAAATTGGTCTCAAACCTTTCCAGCAGAAAGCATTCCAATGTTTCCAATTATCTAAGTTTAATTTTTCACTTTTATATGAGGATTATATAATGATTTATTGTATCATAATTAGAACAATTGAAAGGTGCACATGCACACATACACACACATTTGGCTTATGAGAATGTTTATGTTTATGTTTGCGAACAATTTCACTCTAGTGGCTGGATTAAATAGGCAAATTATAGTAATCTTTGTTTAAACTCATTACTGGTAAAGCATAATTACTCATGAGCTTAATTGCGTAGGGTAAATGGCATTACAATGCTTGACATGTCCGAGTATAAAAAATGATAATAGCTTTTCCTTCAAATTCATCTCATATAAAATTGTTTATTCAGCAAAAATTTTATTTGGAATATGTCAATAAAAGATTCAGTTTCATCAATTTATAGGAAATATCAATGAAATCGCCTTTAATTTTAGATAAAGAACACCTTTCCTATACATATAAGGCATTATCATGGAAACATAAAGAGAGAGAGAGAGAGAGAGAGAGAGAGAGAGAGAGAGAGAGAGAGAGAGAGAGGGGGGGGGGGGGGAGGTGCTAAAGGGGGCACTCTAGCTTTCCATTAGTACTAATTTGTAATGACAAAACCCTGCCTTTTTTTGTTGGTGTTGTGAATAACTTGACGGAATTCTCATCTCCGGAGTTTAAAAAATTGTCTAAGTTTCAGTAGAAGCAATTCAAATGGATAATGCCAAAAAACTCCCAATCACCAGCAAGTAATTTGTCCTTACATTGTCGAAACTCTGCACTAGCACAAAGGAAATTCATTCCACGACCTCTCCTTATTACTCGTCCTATCTAGTTCCAACATCTGGTCCTTAAAATTCGAGTAGATTACCCTGCTCCTGAAATTTTAATTTATCTATCCTTTACTGGAAAATCTGCATATAAGACCTCCCTCAGCTGGCGAACGCAAAAAAATCTATGACAAAGGCATTAATGATATCTTTTTATCGCCATTAGAGGAAAAGATGATGGAAACAAGCGAACAAATGCAATTAAACCGAAATCAGTTTGCCATTAAACCCAGGAAAGAGAATTCTTCTTATATCATGTCTGCATTAATAAAGGAACATCTGGGGACAGCTGCTTTTAATGTAAACAGAATATTTCTTAATTCTCACAAAAGGTCTGTCATAAGCACCTGCATTACAATGAACCTCTTCGATTGTGCTATCATTAATAATATTACTAATAGCTAAGGTTCAATATTAATTGGGAAAGCAGGTGGCTTAATGAAATTTCGTTGATGATGTTATCATTTCAGTAAGAATCCCTATTTTTTTTTTCTTTTATTTCTTGAATTTGCTGTAGATTAACCCTCCATAATAATATAAGATGTTGTTTCTGGTGTCTGTTATCCCTTTAGTAAGAAAGTAACTGATACAAGATACATTTTTTGCAGTTTTCACAGGTCTAATGAATGCAACCAATATAATGTCCATCATGTCATAAGGTTTCCTCCAATTTGAGCACACTTCAGGTCTGTATTCAATCATTTCGAGCGTGATAGTGATATTTTGAATATGTGTGGGAAACGAAGGTTAAGTGATTCAGTGTCTAATCAACCCTTCCCTCACCATCATCTGCTGAGATTTACCTGTATCCTCTGTAAAGCTGTGACATTTAATTATGATCAGTCTAAAATATTCAACATAGAGTAGCTAAATGGATGGGTTTCCTAGTGATCTGTTTGAAATGTGTGTGAAGTTAGAGTAAAATGTTGAAATTCTTTCGAGCACCGGACTTGTGACCAGACTAGTCATACTAGTTGCAGGGGGAATGTGCCACCTGAACTACGAGAAACATGGGGGTTTCACTATGACTTACCTAATTTATATTGTGCAATTTAACACTGAATGATGGATGGTTATGCTGGGAATATTATAAGGGGTTTGTATTTTGTTATATGTAGAGTAGATTTTTCTTTATTATCTAATATGACCCGCGAGAGAGGTTTATTTCAGAATATTAAATGTTAATGTTAAGATGAAACAAAATATTGAAATTGAATGTAAATAAAAGGTTTTGCTGTACTCTAGAACAAAATTTCCAGCCTTGCTTAATGCTTGATATAGAATCCCCTGAACGGTCTCGAGTCTTCTAGAAAACTTCTGTCGCATATATAAAAGAAATCAACAGATGCGTTAAAGACAGTTACATTCCTGCAGCAGCAGCAGCTGTAATCTTTCAACCAGGTTCCGGAGAAAACTGGAGGCTTTCCAACCACGCCTCCACCCTGCAAACCAAGCTAGTGGCAATAGCCAAAGCCTTAGTTGAAGAGGAGCCATTCTCACTCTCAAAAACAAACAACCCACGTAATTACAGCAATGCAGTATCTAGCCATAGCTCACCAAAGCAACAACAGGCAGATCATATGAACTGGATTCTAAATCATGATGGAATCATTGGCAATGACGAAGCCGAACACTTGGCCAAGTCAGCTCTGATATGTCTGACAATCAGCATCACACTTCAACCTTCCCTGAAAATCATCAAGAATCAGATTACAGCCTTTTGCAACATACAATAGACAAGTGAAGTAAGGCGAGCCTTCCTAGACGGCTCCAGATCAGCCAGATGGTACATCGAAACAACTAACCTAATCCTATATCCTCTTGCATGGAGTACTCCTCGCTAAGTTGCAGTCATCATTTGCAGACTGCGTCTGGGGTATCTGTGCAACTGGCAAATCATCACTGACAACGACAAGGACACAGTAGGACAGCAAAAACGGAAAGATCGCGCAACTACTGTCAGCAACCGACAGGTCAACCTCTGCAACACTACCTGATTAATGCCAAAAAAAAAAAAAAACCACGCCTAGTAAGTCAGGAAGTCACCACAAACCTTTCTGGAATTTCGACAGGAATAGCAAAATACATCATTGCAAATGCTGATACATTCTTAGCCTTTTTTTTCACATCTACCATCCTCCCAGATAACGTAATAACCAACACCAGTACAAAACCAAAGTAACCTGACCTTGTAATTCTCTGCTTACCATCTTTAAATCTCTTCTCACTTGCAAATTCACTTCTTTATTTTTGAAGTTCAGGACTTGCAAACTGTTAATAGGCTAAACACCGAGACGTCTCAATGAAAAAAAAAAATAATCATTTTACTAGTATTTTCAGGTACAAGCAATGTTTATTCCACATTTTCTCTATTACGCATCGCCCGCTAACCTATTTTTCCTTTTCAGCTCTCTCCCACTCAAGCTGAAACCTTATTCCATTGCTCACCGTAAAAACTTTAGTTTAAGCTTCCAAAGAAGTTTTTCACTCCTATACCAACGTCTCTAACTAAATATGCTCCATTTCCTTCCGGAGCCCTTCTACTCATCAGGATTTACTGCTGTACCTCTTTCTCTCCAAATAAACGACGGGAACCTGATGGTTTTTTGGAGTAGATGCCCTCCTTCCCTCCGTCACTTTCTTCATTTCTATGGACCTGAAAAGAGTCAAGGGCACCTCCATTTTAAGAAAATTAAAAGTTACTGGAAATACATAAAAGTTGCTCATCATTCTTTATCCCTACATCCGAAATAACCTTCAAATAAAAGTTGCAGAATATCCCATATCCGAAATCACCTAAAAACATAGAACGTGTTAAGCACCTATGGGTCTCAGTGTAGGAAGAGCCCGTGCTTGGCCACATGGCCCATGCAATATACTGTACAAGTAAGCAAGCAAACAAGTAAGCAAGCGTTAAAGACAGAGACTTGCTTTGTCTTTGAGTGAACAACTGCTCTCTTGGAGATATAATTTATGACATGTGTTGTGACGCTGCTTATTTTCTTCTATTTTTCCTTTATTATTCTCCTCTTGGAATATCGGATGTCAATAGGAGCTGTGTTCCAGATTATGACTATTCACATTTGAACTGCGTTCTGGGAACTCGTTTTGGGAATTTGTAGACCTTCGGGATTCGTCGCACTTGTTGCCATCCGAGTCTCTAATCTTGAATGCTTAATGCCGCAGGCCTGTTTTACATTACGAATTTGTGAAAATTATTATTAATAGAAAAACTATGATTATTTCATGCGTCTTTTGATCCATTGATCCTAAATCTAGTAATTGTTATATGTAAGCTCTCTATTAGTTTCTTTCACTGTTGCTGTTTCGTTATTTTTATACTAAATCAATTAAAAAGAGAATAAAACCTTAACCTAACATGTAATTATAGCTTAGTGATATACAGTGCTTTTTAGAACATTTCCCATTGTGAAAATGTCGTTTAATAAAGAATGAGCATAATGTGTACTTTGTACTTGAGCTTCATTTTGGGACACATAGTGTATATATACACGTATATTATTAATGGTTATTGTGAAAATCTATTAAATTTTTTTTAATAAAATCTATTAAAATTTCTTTTTTGTTAATATAACCCAGTATGATATAATGCTCAGTAATGCTTGATTTTGATGCACTTTTTCATTGACTAACTGATGGATATAAAAGAAATACGTCGGAATTGTTATGTTCGCTTGAAGTATTGATAAATAATGGTTAATTATTATTATTATTATTATTATCATTATTATTATTATTATTATTATTATTATTATTATTATTATTATTATTATTATCTGCTAAGCTACAACCCTAGATGGAGAACCAGGATGCTAAAAGCCAGGGACTCTAACAAGGAAAAGAGCCCAGTGAGGGAAGGAAACAAGGAAAAATCAAATATTTTAAGAACAGTAACAACATTAAAATAAATATCACCTATATAAACTATATAAAGTTCAACAAAACGAAAGGAAGAGAAATAAGATATAATAGAGTGTCCGAGTGTACCCTCAAGCAAGAGAACTCTAACCCAAGACAGTGGAAGACCATGATATAGAAGCTATGGCACTACCCAAGACTAGAGAACAAGGGTTTGATTTTGGAGTGTCCTCCCAGAAGAGCTGCTTACCATAGCTAAACATATCTTTTATATCTATAAGGACCTACCATAGGTTTAAACGATACGTGTATATCTGAAAAATTTCAGCTCAGAGTTGAAATCCAATTTGCATATAAATGTTCACCACGAAAGATAAAATATTATGAATCTCAGAAATTGACGCTCCTAAAGTGACTTTATAACTGTGGCAGTGTTAATATGTTAATGAATTGAAAATGGAAGTTTCTAATAGTTAACGATATTGAGAAAAGTTTGATTCTAACTGGGTTTGTATACATTAATAAGTCATCATTATCAAAGCTTAGTATACGAGATGCTACAACAATCCAAGTAAGACAAATTCAGACTTTACAATGAAGTGAAAGTTAGTATAATTTTTGTTGCAAAAGAATTAATTCTGTAAAGAATTATTATATTTTCTTCAAACAGGTTATTAAAAGAGGTTGTTCTCATCAAAGCACTTTTAGCATTTTACACATGGTCTATTAAAACTTATATTACTCATTGACAGCTTTTTTTATTTTCAGCATTCTTGTTCATTAAATATTTTTTTTATTTCATCTGATAAACTTGTTTCTTTTTCTTCTTTACAATTTGATAATATTTGCATATTGCATTGAAAAGTTTATCGGGGGAAAATTCAGAAAATATATTTCACCTTTATCAATGATTTTCTTTTTTTTTCCTTCTGCCTTACGGAACTATTTCCAGGATATAAATCTGTTACTAAAGATTGACAAAAAAAAAAAAAAAAAAAAAAGAAAAAAAAAAATTGGAAAGATCCTAAAAACAAAAAGAAAATACTTTACAATCGACATCAGAAAATAGTATACGCCTTTATCTGTGTCAAATTTTCCTCATATCTTCAAAATTTATGATATTGGGTACGAGGAAGGAAACTCATATCGCAGATTTCGCTTTCATTTTTTTTAAAGAACAATATATATTCGCTGATACTTGACGCGGACATGTAACTGGATTTCGTTTATAGAACGGTAATTTTCAGCCAATTTTGTTTTTCAGAGATTTTCATAGTTTTATGACAAAAGGAGAGAGAGAGAGAGAGAGAGAGAGAGAGAGAGAGAGAGAGAGAGAGAGAGAGAGAGAGAGAGAGAGAGAGAGAGAGAGAGAGAGAGAAGAGAGAGAGAGAGGGAGAGAGAGGATATTAGGGATCTTAAACAAACGATGATTCAATATTCCTAATCTCATCTTATTTTTTTCTGAAATAAGATTAACTCCTCCATAAAGGATGTAAATCCTTCTCAATAAGCTATGTCTAATATTCTTTCCAAACTATACATTTTTCCGATATCAATTCTATCTTGAAGTTTTGAAGGTCTATTTATGCTATTAGGCTAAGCATCACATATAAATAACACACACACACACACACACACATATATATATATATATATATTATATATATATATATATATATATATATATATGTGTGTGTGTGTGTGTGTGTGTGTGTGTATGAGTATACAGCATCTTCTCGGGATCATCATATATCAGAGTACTGCTTACAACTTCTAGCCAAAGGGATAATGGAACGTGTCCATCATACCTCAAAGTAACTCTTGAGTCCTGCTGCAACGATTCCAGTTGGTTTCCAAAGCATCCCTGGTTCCTCCATGGGCAGAGGACCATGTCCAAGGAAGCCAATGATGTCTCAGCAGCTACAATGGTATGTGACAACCCGTTGGTCATCCTTACAGAATTTTTTTTTCTATCCACATTGTGTGGAATTTTATCCCCTGAATCAAATTTATTAGTCTCCAGTCTAGTATTACAAACAGAAAGACCTACACACCACAGCACACGTCTTCATGAGTACTGATATTTGCAAGCCACCACTTATGGCCCCCTACAAAGGCCCATTCCTTGTCCTTCGTAGTATTCGAAAAGCTTCCCTTTACAACATTCGCGGTAAATAAGATTAGAACACCATTGACCGCTTGGAACCTGTGCATATCCTGTATGACAACTCGCTAACAGTATGACTCACTAGATAGGTTGCCATCTTTCTCGATCATGTCTGGTTCATGGAAAGGGGGGGGGGGGGGAGGGCATGTAATGTACGTACAAAAAGCAACGCACATGCAAACAATTCTTCTTCACGAAAGGGGTTAACTACTACACTATAATTATTAAATCGTTACTCTCCTCTTGGTAATGGTAGAAGAGCCTTTTTAGCTATGGAGAGTAACTCTTCTAGGAGAAGAACACTCCAAAATCAAACCATTGTTCTCTAGTTTTGGGTAGTGCGATTAGCCTATGTACTATGGTCTGCACACTGTCTTGGGTTAGAGATCTCTTGCTTGAGGGTACACTCGGACACACTATTCTATCTTATTTTTCTTACTCTTTTGAAGTTATTATGGTTCATAAATGAAATATCTATTCTAATGCTGTTACTGTTCTTAAAATAGTTTATTTTTCCTTGTTTCCTTCCTCACGAAGCTATTTTTCCCTGTTTTGGCCCCTGAGCTTATAGCATCCTGCCTTTCCAACTAGAGCTGTGGCTTAGCAAGTAATAATAATAATAATAATAATAATAATAATAATAATATTAATAATAATAATAATAATAATAATAATAATAATAATGTAGACCCTCTCGAATTTTTTATTTCCTCTAAAATAGCCATCTGACTCTGCGGTAAAAAGCCACCTACAGTTACAGACTAATTTCATCTTTACTATCATTACAGTTATTATATTGTCATTGTCATCTTTATTGACAAAACCTTTTTGGTTACACATATGCTGTTGTATGCCTATGTCACCCTTTTGGGTCTACATGTACTTGTGTTGTCACTCACTAAGGTTAGTTGCTGGAGGGCTCACTTTTCATGAAAACCTCCATTACTCTTTTCTCTTCTATGGAAAAGAAGAATGCTAAGAGCCCAAGGGTTCTACCAGGGAACGCAGCCTAGTGAGAAAAGGAATTCACTTAATAGTAAATAAAGCATGTAAAAGTAATGAATAAAAATATGAAAGATCTTAAGATCAGTAATAACTTTAAAACTATAGCACAAGAGTTATATCAACCTGCTAAAAAGAGAGGGTATATATATATATATATATATATATATATATATATATATATATATATATATATATATATATATATATATATATATATATTTATATATATATATATATATATATATATATATATATATATATATACATATATATATGTATATATGCATACATATATATATATATATATATATATATATATATATATATATATATATATATATATGTATATATATATATATATATATATATATATATATATATATATATTAATTTATATATATATATATATATATATATATATATATATGTGTGTGTATATATATATATATATATATATATATATATTTATATATATGTATATATATATATATATATATATATATATATATATATATATATATATATATATATATACATATGCAGAGAGAGAGAGAGAGAGAGAGAGAGAGAGAGAGAGAGAGAGAGAGAGAGAGAGAGAGGTAGCTCCAAACATTCAAAGTGAGTTTGAATGTTTGAATCTGTGGGCGGGAGTAAAGTTTTCTGTGCTTGTAACACACGCAGGAATATTTCCAAGCCACCTTGAAAAGGGATACTTTTTCATCTCATGAACGTCGATGTCTTTAATGTGTGTGAAATAGATTGTTTTCCCTAAAATGAATTGGTGAATTCTAATACTAATAGTATAAAGTAATTATTGCTCTAATAAGAATAATGAATGTAGCTATTGATTATAATACAAACGAGAATATTACATAATCTTGTTAATGCTCAATAAGCAAGAAGCCAAAAAAAACCATTAAGAGAAAACAAATCATTGTGATAAGCTATCTGCTATGAGATATATAAAACAATACATATTCAAAAAAAAAAAAATACATCTACTACTACATCATTGATCATCGGAATATTCTTCCCTCACATGAATCTACTCGTAGATTCTATTACATAGATGTAACCAAAAAGGTAACAATATAGCATTCTTCCAACCCAAGAATTCATTGCTTTTGTGTTAGGAATCCTCTTTGACCTTCGCACTTAACGATTTTCTCTTATTGTCGGCAAACATGTTTTTCTCCTATTGCATAAACAACTCCGTTATGTTGCACCTATCAGTGAGAATACTGGAAGAATTATAACAAAAAGAAGCTGCTCTGTCAATTCTCATGGTACCAAAAAATATCTTTTACGTTGTTTTGACCTTGACAGAAAAATTTGAGGAAAGGAAAACAGGAAAATTTCATTCACTATATCTACAAGAAAAATTAGTTTTTCCATCAATACAAAACAATATATATGCAAATATTTTCCATTTGACCATCCTCTTAATGAGCAAACATACACGTTTACATACAATTTCTAAGTATGAATGCATTATATATCTTGTCAGTGAGACATAGTTCTGCGATTTTCTGCTGTAGTCATATATCTTGAAAAAAAAATATATAAATATTTCTTTAATTATAAGATACTTTTTCTAATCATCATACACATGACATATATTCCACAAAACATTAGTAACTCATACGAACGTCTTTCCTTGATTTATTTAACGTAAAGCTTATGTAATTTTTTTTTC